>NC_056726.1:1711637383-1711750186 GCF_019279795.1 Protopterus annectens | reverse complement strand
AGGGGGGGCTTTAAAGGACGGGGAAAACATCCATACCAGGTCACATCACAGGTATGTTGACATGGTGCAGGGGTTGTACACAGCGGTCCGGCCGATGATAATGTTAGAGGCCACCTGATAGCATGAGGCCTCACTGTGTAGCAGTCATACCCTGTCACATTACAGGAACATGCCCACACTCACGGGGTCAACAACACTATAACACACACCCCATACTGTTGAGGTGAGGACCCCTGCCTATGTGGTCATCACCCTCACAGTACTGTGCACCCACGTGACACGACACAGAGAAAGAACATGTACAGGTAGCCAGTACGGCTGAGACCTATGGCATCAACAGGGTAGTAGACTGCATCACCATGAGGGGTTAGGGATCCTGTGTGTTCCGTATGGTAGCATACACCCTCACTCCATGCACCAGACAGCCATACATACATACACACACACACACACACTATGGAGATCACAAATGTCGTACACATACAGATAGCTGATAGTGTGATACACACACCACTCTTGCCTACATCATGCTTTCCACACTGCAGTATGTACAGATCTCTAGAACAGTGTACAGGGGTGTGTAACAATTGGGATGTAATCCCCACCATATGTGGCATATATGGTCGCACAAGCAAACACACATGGCAGTAGTGTGAATGATACACCTGCGATATGATGATACATCTGACAGACATGCAGCAGTATTGGCTGCATTATGTGTACCAACACTATGTCCAGCAATTGTGGTGCTATATGCACACGGGAGGATGTAAGTGTTACAGGTGTCAGGTGACATACAGTTGGTAACACCTGACCGCTGTGTAGGTTTTATGTCTTCACCGTCAAGTAACAGTAACATAGCGTACTATTTGCACATGTCATGATAGGATGGCGTGTGACATACCTATGAGCCATCCCCGGCAAACATCCATCTGCACAGGTGGATCACCACTTTATGTACACACTTCCATCCATACCTGATGTACATCCTACCATACTGTCTGTATGTCACCATATACAGGTGTCAATGATGGGGCTGCATTGCAACTACATGTTGTAGTTAGGCACAGATGAGTCACATACATCAGCTACTGCACATGTATGGTAGCTGCATGCACACTACAAATTGTACATGTGTGTTGGTCCTACATGCCTGTCATGTAGCCATGTTTGTATGCATTGCAATTGGTGGACATGTGTGATGACATACATAACACATGGACTGTTGTAAGATATAATGGGTGTCATGGGTAACTAGTACAGAGGGAATGTGTCCTCAGTCAACATTGCTACATCATGTACTGTTACCATTCAACAGCCATGGACCCACCTTCCATTTGCGTGTGTGTGATTGCTATAGCCACTCCTCTGCAGGGAGGACAGCAAAAGCTATGCTATGTACATATGTGTTGTGTGTGTGTGATCCATGCACATATCCACTGAGATTACATGTATGTCATATCCAAACATGTGTGATCTTTGGTGTACAGCGACAGTCATCTGTCACAGCTGTGTAAGACCCAGGGCCCCTGGTATGTGTAGAGCCGACCTGGTCATTACAGTGGTCTCATTGCAAAGCATAACACATGATGGAACCCTGTCGGTACATGTGTAGTCTGCACAGTGGCTGTAGACCTATATACAGTCCACTGGTCACGAGCCATACGGTGTTGTGGTAATGTATGGCAGTGTATTGCTGGTCCTGCGACATGGTGATGTCTGAGGGCTACAATGTAGACTGCGGTGTGCACCTCTGTGATCTGCACCTGAGACATCTGTGATGGCTCCTGAGTGTGTACTGGTCAGTACATGTGAGTGACATTCATGTACATGGGGACAGTAACATCATACTGTGCCCTTCCGTGTTTAGAATCCGTGTGCATGCAAGATGGCCCTTTGCAACTGCTAAGTGTGTGAGCATGCCCAGTACGCCATTGTGTAGATGGACACACAGTACATTCCAAACTGTGCCCTTCCGTGTTTAGAATCCCGTGTGCATGCCAGATGGCCCTTTGCAACTGCTAAGTGTGTGAGCATGCCCAGTACGCCGTTGTGTAGATGGACATACAGTACATTTCAAACTGCGCCCTTCCATGTTTAGAATCTGTGTGCATGCAAGACGGCCCTTTGCAACTGCTGACAGCCCTTTGCAACTGCTGTGTGTGAGCATGCCCAGTACGCCGTTATGTAGATGGATACACAGTACATTCCAAACTGCGCCCTTCTGTATTTAGAATCCCGTGTGCATGCCAGACGGCCCTTTGCAACTGCTATAAGTGGGTGAGCATGCCCAGTATGCCGTTGTGTAGATGGACACACAGTACATTCCAATCGGACGTGTGATACTAAGCATGTGGGCATGCCCAGTGACACCTTGTGTCGGTGATGTGCCTCTGTGTATGGGCATGGCCATTGACATCCTGTATAGCAATGGTGGTCATCCAGGCAACAGATGTCCATTGTCTACGTCACGATGGATGCCTACATTGAACACACTGGTTGTCTGTCTTGAAGGGTGTACTGTCTGTGACGCGTCACATTTCTATGTAGTGTTGTTGTAGTGCTCCGTAGATATTTAGTTGCCCTGATCACACCACTGACATGTGTTTGTCTACATCTACCTTGGGACAGTAATATGCTTTCAGACTGCTCACTCTCTATACATTCCCTATTGGCGTCCTTGCCTTTGCGGATGATGTCACCTACCTAGAAGAATGCCTCTGGGAGTGCTGTGTTCAGTAATCTCGGTAGCGCGTTCTGTAACTGTGTAATGCTGTAGTGTGATACGGTAGTTAGGGGTATGTTCGACTCCCAGCCCTGCCAAGTGTGTGTGTGTGTGTGTGTGTGTGTGTGTGTGTGTGTGTGTGTTTCCAGTTGCCTGGGGACAGAGTAATGCTTTTAGATGGCTCACAGCACATACATTCCCTATCAGCGTCTTTGCCTTTGCGGATGATGTCACCCACCTAGAAGTATGCATCTGGGAGTGCTGTGTTAAGTATTCTCGGTTGCGCATTCTGTAACTGCGTATTGCTGTAGTGTGATAAGGTGGTTAGGTGTATGTTCGATTCCCAGCCCTCGCAGGTGTGTGCCTGTGTGTGTGTTTCCAACTGCCTGGGGACAGAGTAATGCTTTTAGATGGCTCACAGCACATACATTCCCTATCGGTGTCTTTGCCTTTGCGGATGATGTCAGCCACCTAGAAGTATGCCTCTGGGAGTGCTGTGTTCAGTATTCTCAGTAGCGTGTTCTGTAACTGCGTATTGCTGTAGTGTGATAAGGTAGTTAGGTGTATGTTCGACTCCCAGCCCTGCCAGGTGTGTGCGTGTCTGTGTGTGTGTTTCCAGCTGCCTGGGGACAGAGTAATGCTTTTAGATGGCTCACAGCACATACATTCCCTATCGGCATCTTTGACTTTGCGGATGATGTCACCCACCTAGAAGTATGCCTCTGGGAGTGCTGTGTTCGGTATTCTCGGTAGCGCGTTCTGTAACTGCGTATTGCTGTAGTGTGATAAGGTAGTTAGGTGTATGTTTGACTCCCAACCCTGGCAGGTGTGCGCTTGTGTGTGTGTTTCCAGCTGCGTGGGACAGAGTAATGCTTTTAGATGGCTCACAGCACATATATTCCCTATCAGCGTCTTTGCCTTTGCGGATGATGTCACCCACATTAGAAGTATGCCTCTGGGAGTGCTGTGTTCAGTATTCTCGGTAGCGCGTTCTGTAACTGCGTATTGCTGTAGTGTGATAAAGTAGTTAGGTGTATGTTCGACTCCTAGCCCTGGCAGGTGTGTGCCTGTGTGTGTGCTTCCAGCTGCCTGGGGACAGAGTAATGCTTTTAGATGGCTCACAGCACATGCATTCCCTATCGGCGTCTTTGCCTTTGTGGATGATGTCATCCACCTAGAAGTATGCCTGTGGGAGTGCGGTGATGCCTGAACTCGGTAGCGCATTCTGTTACTGCATAATGCTGTAGTGTGGTAGACTAGACAGGTAGATGCTCGATTCCAGGGCATGGCAGGTGTGTGTTTGGCAGTTATACTGTATGTGTTGGTATCTGTTAGTGGCTAGCTGTAGGACGTGTCCAGTTTGTTTTGTTGCTGACCTATTTAATGTCCACAGCCCGCATATTCTGCCAAGACACTGAGTTGTCAACCCATACAGTCGCCAATAGGTCTGGTGAGTAACTGTCAGCAGCCCTACTCTTACCCTTGCTATGGTCTGACCCGTGTGACGCAACATAACACACGTGCCTTGATATTAACAACAGTACATGTTGCAGGTGGCACATGTGGTTACCTTTCCATTCCTGTCTAATGCATTGCTGTCATGTGGTTCGCTGTTGTGACATACATACCATATCTACATATGTGTACGTGTATATGCGTGTTCGTATATATACATATATATATGTCCATGTATATATGTCTACAAATAATATATGTGATATATGTAGATGTAGAGGTGGACATAGATGTGAACATATGTCTGTGGAATTCAGCACTATTGACTATTTGTGCCGGATGATCTGTACGTGATAACCTGGGATCTATGTATATCTGCCATGACGTGGTGTTAATGCACATCGTCTGTGGTGTTCAGGGCCACGGGTTGTTGTCATGTAAACACCGGTTATTTTGTTGCTGGGAAGACCATGGAACATTGAATATGGTGATGGTAGGGCACCTATTGCCAGTTGTGTGTGGATCTGAATATGCTGGAGGTTAGGTATGGGTCATATAACTATTCATTAGAAGACTATACTATGCAGATGAGGTTGACTATGGTGTATCACATTTATCACCAGGGTGTGCTGCTGGTCCCTGGAGTGTATGTGTGTAGTTAGCCAGGTGCAGGTCTCGCATATAGTTGATAGCATGGGAGAGGGGTCAGGCATACTGTATGTACATCGCAGAACTGTGTCTCGGGAGTGTTCCTGCCCTAGCAAACCTCAGCTAGGGGTGTGTCTATACCTGCCTGGTGATGTTGGGAGGGATGACAGCAGTGGTGGGGTAGTCAGGGTGTCCAGGCTGCACAAACAGGTGTTTATCAGCACAATCAGCTGATGACATGGCCAGCCCGCACATGAACAGTACACTAATGTGAGTAAGCAGCATACACACATATGTCATCCACACTCTACACCACCGGTGTATACCTGCAGGAACATTTCACGACACAGTCCAACCAAATAACATGGGCTGCAGCAGGCAACATACACCAACATGTGCAGGGGGCTGGGGCAGTGCGGATGTGTATGCTGCCGAACAACCCTTACTGGGGTGACATAAGACTCTATTGACCAAGGGTGACTTACCACGGTCTACATGGGCTGGGGATGTTAGAGCACTATGGAGTGGACAGAGACCTCCTACAGCAGCTTGTTGACCTGTGCCTAACACATCACACAGGTCGAGGGGAATGCATCACAGTGGATACCATGGGATGTATTGTCCTAGGTGTACTAGCCACAGGTACCTCACACAGCACAACTGGGGATATCATGGGTACCTCACAGGCATCTGCATCCAGAGTATTGCACCACTTCACAGATGCCATGTCAACACATGCTAGTGAGCACGTAAAGGTCCTCCACATACGTGATTAGTGGACCAGCAATATGAATCTGTTCCACCACATGGATGAGTACCCTGGGGTACTGGGTGCTATAGCCTGCACACGTAGCACCACCCAGGGAGCAGGGTAGGGCCTACAGTCAGTGCAGGGGCATACACTCCAACAGCTAGGCCCTATGTGATGGCCAGGGCATGACACTGAATGTGTGTGCTGTCTGCCCTGGAAGCTGTGATGTGTCCGATATATGGCATCTGACACAGCGGTAGCACACCAATGCCTATGTGGGCATCCCCTACAGTCTCCCAGTGGGGGATGCTAGGTAAACACTGGTGTAGTGGCTTATAACACCCATCAGCAATGCACACACACCTGAACACTCACACCATACTGAGGCGGATTCACAGGCAAGACATATACATGTGCATGTGTTTGGGATGGTCGGTTCACAGTTCTGGTATCTAGACACATCTGTAGGGGCTCTGCAGTATTCACAAGTTACATGCATACATGTTATGTTATTTGCTATGCTACACAATGTTAGCCTGCAGTAACAGTTGCAGCACAAACGGCATGGGGCAGGGCCACACAGCCCAACACCACTGCCAAGGCCTGTACAGACACAGTGTGACTTGGTGAAGGAACTACCTGTGTAGGGCACAGTCGGCGATAGCCCGTGTACAGTATGACCTGCCCTTGGCAAAGAGGCAACACACGGCATATGCACTGACACAGTAGGTACCCACAGATTTCCACTCTCTGACCCGCACACAGTACAATGGATGCCAAACATGACAGTACCTGTGCTCGGCCATGTAAGGGAGGTGCACTGTGTGCATCCGACATAGGCAGCACTCCAGCAACATCCTCAAGTCTGTAACACAACCAGGGTATGTCTATTGACCTAACAAGTAGCGGTTGTATTACAATGTGTACTTACCCATTGCTCTGGTATGTATGTGAGCATACAAGTGACTGTGGTGGCCAAATGTTAGGGCAGCAGACAGTACACATCTATAGTGGCACCATGACCTCTGTAGCACATACAGGGTTCACAATGGTAGCCTGTAGTACACAGGGTGTCCTACCCACTGCAGATTATGAGCTGACCATCATGTGTGTCCATACAGCCCACACACATCCCATGCAGCTGGACAGATGTGGATCAATACAGACAAATGATATACGATGGCCTATGGATATGCCCACTGACCGACCCCAACCCCGTATGACACACACAGACTACAGCAGGCCAGGCTGTTTGATGTAGAATGTGTAATAGGACGTCCAACACCACTGCACTGGTAATTAATGCTGGGAACTGACGTACCCTGGTATCCCTCCAACCAGCAATTTAGTTAGGTCCACACACTGACATGGAGTACCTGGCAGACCAGTACAGTAGTGGCAGATGTGTACAGCTGTTGGCTGTGCCCCCCGTCACACCTACACATGTGAGAGTCATGTGCACCACCCACGGTGCTGTGTAGGACTGTGGTTGCATGTCCCCCCACGCTATACAGACATGTAGCAACTGTCAATGCCACATGACCATTAGCTACCCTGCAGACACAGCATGTCACCTGTCTGTGTAGAACGGAGGGGTCAGCCACACAGTACTAACTGTCTGGACATATGACACATGCAATACAGTTGACCATACTTTGCATGCTCACACACATGACAGTATTGTCAGTCTACAACATGCGTAACAGTCATACTGGGCATGCTCACACACTGAAACACAGGATGGCCAAGCATGCACACACCAGTGGTCCGGACATATCTGCCAGTGCATTGCTATACTGTTGGATGTCTGCGCTGTATGGTGTTTGTGGTCTATTGTCTGTACATATGCCATGGTCTATTGTTCAGTCACATGAGCTATATGCACAGGGTACGTCTACCATCAAGTGTATAGGGCGGTTCTTTGTTTGCGGACAGGCCGATGCCTTTGGATACAAACCGGGTAAGGCACAGTCCAGCAGGTGGGAGCTGTTGTGCGTAGGTTTGCACGGTGTTCAGCACTGCTGACCTCTGGTCACAGCACCTTATACATGTTTACACTCCACATTTCTTTGACAGAGCACTACTGGCATACTGGTAGACAAACACGCTTACAGCCGCTTGCTCTCCGACATGTCCACTTACATTTGTCACTCATGCTGGGTGTGTGCGATCCCTTGTGATGTATATTACATCGGACTACATGACTACAGTATCGGGTATGTGTAACCATTTTGCGATGGCAGCCGTTCGACTGTACAGACTCGGCGGCCTGTCCAGTGACGTAATCATATTATATGCGTGTTCCTCATACGATCTGCTCCCATCTGCCTGATACATGGGAACCGATACTCTGCTATGCTGACATGTGACTTGAGTTTGTTAACGCAGTGGTCTGCCGAGCCATGCTACCGCATACCAGCTGCACATTGACCACCTTTCAGATTGCACGACTGGAGACTGTAGGAGTGACACCTTTCCCACTTTGCATGGGACAGTCCCTCATCACACATCACATGTGACAATACCAGAACTCTCCACCAATCGGGAACACATTTCTGCAGACTCAGGGACAGGTCATGAAAAACAGGGACACATTTACAAATGTAGTGCTATTGACTTGACACATTGACAGAATCAGAGCATATGATAATACACATATTGTGACGTAACAGTTGTTTATAACTCTTACTTATTGTCATTAGTCAGTGAGTGCAATTCACCACCTTTCCTTCAACAGCCACTACATTTAGGAGGGATTAAGAGGGACACAGTTAGACTTTCAGTCAAACTCAGGGACGTACCTGACATTCAGGGGCAGTTGAGTGGTATGGACAATACTCTAGCCATTGCAACTGTCCTGATTAGAGGACCTTCTCATGTTGTAGGTGTGTACTGGTTGCTTGTTACAGGTCTTGTATACCTGGCACGTCGATATGTCATATGTAGTAGCATAAGCAACTATACTGCTGCTAGACTATGCTTTGATTTGCTCCGATATGTATATTTCTGTACTATGCATGGCTGTATGTATGTTCTGCCCTGGTACATCTGACAGTTCTACAGACCAGGTTCCACTTTGGCCATTCAGACTGGTGGTGGACCTATTGACCCTATATGTAGAGCTATCACATGTGTCGAGGCAACACATACCCACAGCATACCTCTCAACTGTCCCTGATTTACAGGGCCGTCCCTGATTTTGAATCATATTTTAACTCTATCCCTCTTAATACCTCCTAAAACTAGTGATGTTTGGAGGAAAGGTGGTGAATTACACTTAATGAATAATGACAATAAGTAAGAGTTACAAACTTCTTTTACTTCAGAAAATGTGTATTAATTCATATGCTCTGATTCTGTCAATGTTTCCAGTTAATAGCTCTAATATTTTAAATGTGTCCCTGATTGTCCTTGTGTTTACTTGACTTATCCGTGATTCTTTTGCAATTTGTCCCCAATTGGTTGAGAGGTCTGAGCCACAGCCAGTAGTACACAGACGATCTCCACGGTTTGCATACATTAAGGTTATTCATGTAGCATTATAACTGATAATACTGTTTCCTATTACATGTAGCTGTTACTGATACAACAAATTGATGTCTGACACTACTACACACACTAAATAGCCCCCATTCCCGAACTCACAGGCCCAGACCTCTCAACCAATTGGGGACAAATTTCAACAGAATCAGGGACAAGTCAGGAAAAAACAGGGACAATCAGGGACAACTTTAAAATATTAGTGCTATTAACTTGATACATTGACAGAATCAGAGCATATGAATTAATACACATTTTCTGAAGTAAAAGGAGTTTGTAACTCTTAATTATTGTCATTATTCATTAAGTATAATTCACCACCTTTCCTCCAAAAGTCACTAGTTTTAGGAGGGATTAAGAGGGACAGAGTTGAAATTTGGGTCGAAATCAGGGACGTCTGTGAAAATCGGGGACAGTTGAGAGGTATGCACAGGCCATGTGCCATAACTGTCGTTTTGCAAGACACAACTGCCTAGATGGGTGTGTCCCTTGCAGGCGTACGGGTGTTTAACCTCTTCTATTATGCTATCATCTACCTGAGGTGGACAGCAACTTATGCACTTTCCGTCAGTAGCAGAACTCACATACCAATGGGTGTGACTGAACACCGTATCAGGAACAATGCATAACACCCTGCGGGACAAATTTAGATGATTGGTTCTATTAACCAGACACATTCACAGTCACAGAACATATGTATTCATTCACGTTTGTCGAGGTACATGCTGCTTATGACTCATACATGTTGTCATCTGTCATTACCTGTATTCCGCCACCTGTTCACCTAATATCAGTAGTTCTGGCAGTGTTTCTTTGGACTTTGTTACATTCTGATACATAACTATGGATGTCCATGCTACTCGGGTACACGGCATTGTGTAGGTCTCTATGTATTCCCCGATGGTTTACAAACAATCCGGTAGATGTGCATAAGCTTTTATTTTGGCAGAAAGGTGAATTTCTATCATTTGTACTGGTCATGGGTATGTTTTGTCCTGTAAATCTGACATTTCTACAGAAAATGTCCCACTTTGAGCATTTGAAATGGTGGTAACCCTACTAGCTGACCTCCACAGGCCGCTCTATTGCACCCGGCGCAACATACCCTATCACTCCTGTGCCCATACTCGCATATCCATGGTTTCTCCTGCACACCCGTGTTGAGTTTCCCCGCATAACAGACATTATACACCTGATATCGCAGCTATGACACACCTTTACACATTGCCCTCTCATGAGTGTTGGGGCCCTACACACATTTTGTACCACCTCGTGTAGTCACAGGCTCATCATCCATTAATATTTGTACATACGTGCCTTTCCTGGTGTTATGCATTAAGAACAATTTGCGTGTTACAAGTGTAGGTGGTCACAAACTGTCCTACATTCCGTCTGTTTACAATGTTGACGTAGCACTTCAACGATGTTATGACCACTGGTATAGCTCTGCCTCTGGTGTGGAGAGCGGTGCTCTACCCACACTTGTGCAGCTTTATGTGACATAGGCTGCGAGCACTTCATAACTATTTATATGTATATATATATATATATATATATATATATGTTTATATAGATAGATATGTAGCTATATAATTGCATATTTCTGTTATGCCTGTGGATATTTCTCTATACACACATCTATATAACTATATATATATATATATATATATATATATATATAACTATATATATATATATATATATATATATATATATATATATATATATATATATATATATAAAAGGTACAGCTGTAGAAGACAACATACATTTGCTATGCTAATAGCTGCGTACACCAGCGCAGGCCCACTTGCATCTACTTATTCTGAGTTACATATGTTTACAGGCATGTCTTTAGGATTACATGTGCCTTATTCCTTATGACAGTACCACTTTGATGGAATCCGGTTAACAGACCCATAGGTTCATAGGTTCATAGGTTCTTACTAGGCTATCTGCCCTGGGGCATTTATAAGCCTAGCCCGATTGTGTTTGGCTTATGCCACCCCTTGATTTGAGTATACTGTGCCCTTTTTAAAGTTTAGTTTACTAAGCCTCTACTAATAGTGGCACGGAAGTAATCCCCGGGACAAACCTACGATCCCCCATCCACTCATCAAGATTCTTCTTGAAGAGAGTCAGTGAGGTGCTCTGCCTAACATGAATTGGAATTCTATTCCAGAGCGAAGGGAGCCACTGGGTTATGAATCTGTCCCTCCAGCATGTTCTATTTATTTCTGTGCTGAGGTTCAAGTCCCTAGAGCGTGTGGCTCTAAGGGATTTAGATTTACTGAGGTGGAGCATGTCCATTAATTCTGGGTTGGACATAGCTTTATATGTCAGGCATAGATTGCCTCTAAGCAGGCAGTATGCAACTGAGTAGAGCTGGAGTTTTTTTAACCGAGCAGCATATGGCATCTGTTTGAGTCCCTTGATCCTCTTGGTGAGGTACTTTTGGGGTCTTTCTAATTGCTGCAGGTGTCGGGTAAGGTACATCCCAAAGGGGGCATTGTATTCTACGATGGGCCTGATGAGGGATGAATAAAGGGGCACGATTACCTGTCTTGATCTAGATGTGAATCCTTTAATGATGAGGTGGGCTATATAGAAGGTCTTTCTAACCACTTTGGCAATGTGGTTGTCAAAGGAGAGATTGCTATCAACTTGGGTCCCCAGATCCCTAATTACTTTCTCTGTACTTAATGGGTTACCACCTATGTGGTAATTTGTGGGCACATTGCTTTTGCCAAAGGGTATGACTATACACTTTTTGGCACTTAGCTTTAGACCATGGCTCTGGCACCAGTTATCCGTCTCTGCGAGACCTTTTTGAAGGATGTTTGTGTCAGCTGGAGAGTCAATTATGGTGCCCAGTTTGCAGTCATCTGCGAACTTGGTGAGCCATAGTCCTCCCACATTGGCCTGTACCTCAGAAAAATAAATACCAAACAAGAGAGGTCCCAGGACAGAACCTTGTGGGACGCCACTTGTGACCCGTTTCGAGTCTGATGTGGCTCCAGCAACTCTGACTCTGTGGGCTCCGTCTTTGAGCCAGTTTGCGACCCATCTTGTGACATAGGGGTTTATATTTAGGCTGGATAGCTTATCTATGATGCCCAAGTGGGGTATTGTGTCAAATGCCTTTGCGAGGTCCAGATAGGCTGTGTGGACTACCTTCCCTTCATCTATGGCCTTGGTGACTGTTTCGAAGAAGTCTACCAGGTTCAAAAGGCAGGATCTGCCCTTGACGAAGCCAAATTGGGTAGGATCTAGTGTCAGTAGGTCCCCAATGTCTTTGTTTATGAGTTCCATGATGATCCTCTCCATAGCCTTGCAGACTAGGCTAGTCAGGCTTATGGGGCAATAGTTTCCAGGGTCCGCAGAGGCGCCACCTTTGTGGAGTGGGACCACTGTTGCTGTACGCCATTTTTTGGGCACATATCCTGTAGTGAGGCTGAGATTGTACAGCAGTTTTACTTGAGGGATTAGTTCTTCTTGGAGTTCATGTAGGACGCAACCTGGGACGCCATCTGGTCCCTTGGAAGAAGTGTTTTTTGCTTTGGAGAGGGCGGCCTTCACCTGAGCATCAGAGATGTTTGGGGGGGCTGCACTCTGCCGGGATAGATACTTGCTCTTTTGGGGGGGGGTGGAGAAGTTGCACTGAACCTGTCTGCCAGGATATTGGCGATGTCTGTGGGTTCAGTGTATTTTTTGTCGTTTAGAATCAACTCAGACAAGTCTGGGAGTTGCATCCCAGGTTCCTAACATAACCGAAAAAAGCCTTATGATTGTCTTTAGTATCCCGTGCAATTTTTCTCTCAAAGTTGGCCTTGGAGGATTTTATGAGGGATCGTAATTTTTTGCTAGTACTGATCAGAGATGCCTTCCCTTTTAGGGATTTTGCTCTATCATGTAGTAGCTTCCTCCTTCTGTTGTACAGTTTATTTATGGCTGGGGTCCAGCAGACTGGATGCCTGCCTTTGGATGATTGGGTCTTGATTTTGTTAGGGATAGCATGATCCATGAATTCCTGGAGATGTCCGTAGAATGCATTTATATAGGATTCTGCAGTTTGGGCCGTAGTTTCCACTGGCCCTGGGGCCTTGAAGGATTCCACATTGGTTTTGAGAAGTGTGAAGTTCACTTTTGAGAAGTTTTTCACTGTGGTTTTCTGGGCTGGGGTCGGGATGTGGATATCCAGTGAAATTAATTTATGGGCTGATCTTACCAATGAGGGATATACTTCTGGTATGGAGCATAGAGTCCCCATGTTGGTAATGATCAGGTCTAGTATGTTTTCCCCTCTTGTGGGAGTGGTGACTAGTTGTTCCATAGCATTTGAGTTTATAAATTCCAGGAACCTTTGGGCTAAGGTGCTGGGGCTTGAGTAATGCTCCCAGTCTATGTTTGGGTAGTTGAAGTCACCCAATATAATGGTGTTCAGAGAGATCTTCATGTTCTCCAATGTTTTCAGGAAAGCCGAGTGGGATTCCTGACTTTGAGAGGGTGGTCTGTAGGATGCTATAAACTGAAAAGCAGTCTTGCCCACTGTCAGTTGCACATGGATGGTCTCCGATACTTCGTGCAATGAACCTAACCTGGTGGTGTGGATATCCTTGATAAATATGGAAACTCCCCCTCCTTTTGTGGTTCGGTCCGGGTTTTGGGGGCGAAAAGCATGATATGAGGTATAACCTGGTAGTGCTGGGGTGCTCTCTGAAGCCTTGAACCAGGTTTCTGTCACTGCACAGATATCGATGTTCTCCATACTTAGGAGAGCTTCAAGTGCATGCATCTTGAGGTTAAGACTTCTGGCGTTTAGCAGCATTACCCTTAGTTTCTTGTTCCTTGTGCTGTCTATGGAGGTGGGTTTGACTTTTGAGCCTTGCCTAAAACAGGCACTATGGGGGTGGCAAGAGCTTTTACCAATATCCGAAAGCCCAGGGGTGACAGGTGCAGGCCGTCCCTACCGAAGCAACGTGGCTTGTCGAGCATGTCATCCCAGGCTGACAGACACTGGATCCCCTTTGAATGACACCAAAATTTTAGCCAATTGTTAAAATCGATCATTTTGTCTTTATACTATGGCATCACTCTAGGTGAGGGTAAGATGCTGCTCAAGGTCAGGGTCATACCGGCCTGGGCTACATGATCAGAGAGCTCCTCTATGTCTCTTTTCATGCAGTCAAGGGAGGTACGTCTCAGGTCATTCACGCCAGAATGTACAATGACTGAGTCATATTAGTATTTGCTTTGGAGTGAACTGAGTGCTTGCGTTATGTGGCGGATTCTAGCTCCCGACAGGCAGCTCACTGTGACTTTTTCTTTATTCAGTCTGGTGAGCGGGACGTCAGTGTGTCTGACAATAGAGTCACCTATTACAAGAGTATCAGGTGTGTTATTCAGCCTTAAGGGCTATGACTGCTTGGCACACTGACTTTGTGTGCTATGTGTTGTACATGTTTTGTTTTGGGGTAGCGTTTGCTTGGATGTCTGCTTTGGAGGTCTCTGTTGCTTAGGTAGATTTTTATTTAGAGCCTCCGAGTATGTTTTTGTTTTTATGTGTTTGGTTCGCTGTTGTGGTGGGACTATGTGATACTGGAGTTGTGTTGTGTGAGTTTACCTTCTCCTCCTGACTGGTTACACCAGTTTTGAGATGAGAGAGCTCTGCCTCCAGTTTGGCTATATGGTTGCATCTCTCACATATATTTGAATCTGTTTGGAGGAGGAGAGGGTTGCCCGTGTACATGAGACAGTTGTAACATTGCCTCAAAATTCCCAGATTCACCAGCTGGACTGGAGAGGAAACCATTGACTGACCTTTGGACATGCTAGAGTAATATAGGGAACTGAAGTAAAACGGACCAATAGGGGACAAGGTAATCATAGAGAGTATAAGAGTAAGTAGTGCTTATGGTTTATTAGTGCTAACTTGTAAAATTACTTATTTGGACCAGTGAGGGGACTTAGAATGAGAATGTGGTGTTTAATTTGAGAGATACAGCAGTTCTAAGGGAAAAAGTGAAGAGCAGAGTATCAACAAGTTAGAACAGTGCAGTAAATGACCCCACACTTGAGTGCTAGGCCAGAGACAGATAAAATGCAAGTTTTAGGAAAAAAAATGGTTTTAAAAATAAGTGCAGGCAGGAAATTCAGTAATCAGCTCTAGGTTGTGTTCTAAATACAGTTACCAACACAGAAATCAAGTTTAACAAGCCAGAAAATGCTCAAAAGTAGGCGGCAATGCAGAAAAACTTAACAAATAATCTGAAGCAAAATACTTAAAATCTCAAAAGTGGCTCCTTTCTTCTCTCAGCATTTTCTCCTCTTGGTGGGTGCTTCACCAACAGCCAACAAGTCAGAAAAGACGCCAAAACCACAAGGCAATCGGGTTTTAAGAGAGGGAGATCAAGGAGTTAGGAATTGACCCAAAATGGCCAATAAAACTATACTTTCAAGGCAGTAACCACTCCCACAGGGGCAGGCAGGCTGCACAATGTTTATCACTGCCACTGATGAACACAGAGACTTCCCTTTAGCCCAAGCAAACAATGGCCTCCAAGAAACTTACAAACAGTTCAGAACAGCAAATCTGTAACTGAACTTTTTTAAATCTCAGAAAAGTAGAAAAAATGCAAGTTTTTTTTGTTTTTTTTTTTTTAAGGAAAGCAGAGGTTCACAAGTATCAACAAGTTAGAACAGTGCAGTAAATGACCCCACACTTGAGTGCTAGGCCAGAGACAGATAAAATGCAAGTTTTAGGAAAAAAACGATTTTAAAAATAAGTGCAGGCAGGAAATTCAGTAATCAGCTCTAGGTTGTGTTCTAAATACAGTTACCAACACAGAAATCAAGTTTAACAAGCCAGAAAATGCTCAGAAGTAGGCAGCAATGCAGAAAAACTTAACAAATAATCTGAAGCAAAACACTTAAAATCTCAAAACTAGCTCCTTTCTTCTCTCAGCGTTTTCTCCTCTTAGTGGGTGCTTCACCAACAGCCAACAAGTCCGAAAAGATGCCAAAACCACGAGGCAATCGGGTTTTAAGAGAGGGAGATCAAGGAGTTAGGAATTGATCCAAAATGGCCAATAAAACTACAGTTTCAAGGCAGTAACCACTCCCACAGGGGCAGGCAGGCCGCTCAATGTTTATCACTGCCACTGATGAACACAGGGACTTCCCTTTAGCCCAAGCAAACAATGGCCTCCAAGAAACTTACAAACAGTTCAGAACAGCAAATCTGTAACTGAACTTTTTTAAATCTCAGAAAAGTAGGAAAAAAGCAAGATTTTTTGTTTTTTTGTTTTATTTAAGGAAAGCAGAGGTTCACACGTATCAAGTTAGAACAGTGCAGTAAATGACCCCACACTTGAGTGCTAGGCCAGAGACAGATAAAATGCAAGTTTTAGGAAAAACTTCCCTTCCCATTTGACTATTTCATTCATTTATACATACAATGAATATTATTCTGGACATCTGTTATGAAATCACTACAGGTATGCAATAGACTAGTCAACAGCTGGGACAGTTGGTTGGTGTATTTCTGTGTACAGACCTCTCTGATAGTCGGGGACTTGTGTCTACAGTGACAGGGACAAGGCTATGACAACTCAGGGATAATCACAGACACTTCTACCATATTAGTAATATTAACTTGGAACATGTTGACAGATTCGTAATACTACTAATTGTCTGCAGTTAAATGCGTCTAGTACTCTTCATTGTTGTGAGTAGTCATTCTCATTCAACACCTTTCCCCTAAAGGGCACTG
The DNA here is from genome assembly GCF_019279795.1 of Protopterus annectens. Classification (NCBI taxonomy): domain Eukaryota; kingdom Metazoa; phylum Chordata; order Ceratodontiformes; family Protopteridae; genus Protopterus; species Protopterus annectens. Next base: position 1,711,733,296 of record NC_056726.1, on the reverse strand, counting down.
GCTTTGTGAGTTTTTAAGGGACTGGCCAGTTATTGTGCGAATGCTCTGACCATTGGTATCGCTGACATTGTCATATGTACGGGTTGTGCTGTATTCCGGTGACTACGGTTGGCACCGTTTCACATGGCCAAGATGGGAAATTTTCGGAACACACCTGGTTTTGCATGACGACACATACCCATGGTCAGTACAACAGATAGAACTTTACTTATTTGCCGACATAAAAGCCTATTGTTGTAGCGGTTTATTTGCTTATTCTGTTTTTTTGTAACATTTAGGTATTGTAGATACTGCAATAATTATTTTCTGCTACTTTTACATAACATATGGGACATAATTATGTCCTACAATCCCAGGACATTTGCCATTTGAAATGTCTTTTGTCAGGACACAACTGTCCAATGGTCCAACGATGGACTATCCCTCACAAAGCGGGACAGATGACAACCCTACTGCGGACACCAGATTTTTTGGGCCAATACATAGCCACGCTCACTGCAGGTTTAGAACAGTCATTTGTTTCCTAGCTGTAAGCCTTATACCTTTGGCACTTTTGTTGTTTGCCTGTTTCTTCTATGACTTACGTTTATTCTATCCTGACGTGACCGCTTTAGGCAACTGTTACATGCAGTATGGTGCATAGTTATTCCCTACTGTCACAAGACATTTGGCATTATACCATTGTTGGTCAGGTCACACCTACACACACATTAATTGCCCCTCACAGTGGATCAGGGGTATCCTGTTTACGTCAGTGCCTTCATCACCCTTATACCATATGCCACTATGCGAATGTGTGCAATATATTCTCCCGCTTATTCGTGTCAGGACACGTGCGCCACGGGCAGGTGTTTGATCCTGGGTGGTAGGTTATGCATGACCACTTAGGGCTGGACAGTGTCATGCACCTCTAATGCACATTCCAACATGTATCCAGATATCTACTGGACTGGACTTCATGTCTTCCATTCTAATGTTTACACAGCTTACGTATCCCATAAGGGATATCCAAAAATTGGACCGATCCACAACAAGCGAAGTAACAAACATCTTTTTGGAGTTATGAAAATGTGCTGGGGGTTTTACATGCAAGGGATACATAGTGTGCAATCCTGCAACTGCCTAGGGTGACACTACCTACTACATATGCATAGTGGTCACTATGTGTAGCTGTGGCTGCACCAAACCAGTAGGCCAAATATGGCTGGATTTGGTGGACGTTCAGGTACGGGAGTGGGTTGTGTGATGTGGAGGGGATGCTGGGTAGTCCATTATGCATCCAGGTGTGTGGCATTTGGTATGGCCAGTTCCATCAGGACCAATCTGTGGGTATGTGCCGGTGACATTTCTATCGATTTGTATCGCACATTTCAATATTCATATGTTTGTGGGATTGTGTTCTACAGTATGGCCTGTCTGCTTCTATTGCAGCTGTTTATACATGTGTTTGTGTTTCTTTCAGCTTCACCCGCTGCTCCCTCATACACCTCCGATTCACCTGTTCTGCATATGACACAGTATCGCCTTGGAGGATTGTACCATTACCCATCCCCCCACACACACAGATTCCTCACACCCCTTACATCACTGCTTTGGTTGTTGGCCCATGACACGGCCAGAGTAACACACTGAATACCCTACATGTGTCAGGTACCTATCTGGTTGTGTGGACTACCCTGCCATGTTTGCTTTCCACATGCTATACCTCACGCACATAGATACACGCCCATACTTAACTTTCATTACATGGTTAGTTTACCCTGGTGCTACCCATTCAACTGTGACATATCCTGACAAGTTCGGCTTGTACCACTGATTTCTGGATTTTGGCAGCCTGTTCTACTCATTGGTAGGATGCCACCTTTTCCTATGTCCAGGAAGGGATATATTCTGTACACATATCCGACTGTACTGGACAACAAGTCCCCACAGTCGACGGTACGAATAATACTGTTCCTTTCAGCCTACATGTTTCCTTATTGTTGTAGCTGTTTATATGCTCCTTCTGTTTCGTTTACATGCTTATTCTATTTCCTATCAACATTTGGTATGTGAAATACGGACATACCTTTTGTATGTGTCTATTACATGCCTTGTGGGATATGATTCGGACATATGGTCGCTAGATATCTACATTTATCGTGTATTTTGTTATGGACACATCTGCCCAGCTGTGTACCCTCCCTCACCTTATAGGTCAGCTGGTAATCCTCACCACTGGGCTGAACGTACCTACTGGTGGCTCGCTAACATATGATGTGTTTCACTTCCACTTGGTATAGCTATCTAAACTGCATTGGACTACAGCCACACGGTCTTCCATGTCATTTGTTCGTGGGATAGGGACCCGTTATTCCCTACCATGCATTTGTGTTTGCTTCTTCACTTTGTGTTCGCAGGAACTTTCTTGCATGCTTTGCACACATTTCAGTATCCACGGACACTGACAGATGTGATTAAATATCTTGCAACTTGTTATATGCAAGCCTTTTAGGTTGCACGTCGTCAGCTGCCATTTCCACACCTCTGTGCGGCACTTCGACATGCCCTATACACTCGCGCTCCTTTCCTGTACACGTGGCTGTGGCGGCAGTGCGCCTTCATTAATATGCATTTGGCACTACTGCACCATTTTCACGCCGCACTGTCGGCGCAAGCCTACCTCCGTCCTTGCGCCGAGCTTCATGAATCCCAGGGCTAGTCTCATTGTGTGCAGGCTCATTTTGCTGATTGTAACAAACTATAGCATTCATTTCCTGAGAAAATGTAGCCTGAAAAGAAAGAAATGAATATTTGTAAGATCAAAGTATGAAAAGACATCACCTGTAACAAGGAAAAAAAATACATGATCCTAACCCTACAACCTAATTTCCAAATTAAAGTATATTTTTAAAGCAAGCGTATGCATTGAAACACATACATCTCAAACACTCTTCAGGCACCAAATTCTCGACCTTTTCACTAATCATTCAATTCCAACACAAGATTTTGCATATTTTTTGTGAAAACTAGACCAAATAGTTTTCAACCCTTAAAAGAAAAATAAAATACATTTTTACTCGTGTCTTGAGAAGCCACGTTTAAGTTCAACATTATGCACTACATCTTCCGGATTCCTTAATCATGCTGTAAGACTTATTTGTTATTATGCTTACATTTACAGCTGAGATTCCTAATCATATCCTCAGAGTAGAAGTAACCTTGTACCTCACCTAAGGGCCATTCTACTGTTCTCTAATTATGGTGGGGACATTAGCTGAGCTCTAACCAGAATGGTATAAGAAAGAGCTGAAAGAAGGGTTTACCTGCCAATTTAGAAGAGTTCCCATGACATTAATGAAAACTCTGAAGCAGAGTAAATCCTTTTTATCCATAGGCTTTAGTACAGATTGAATTCACCTGCTGAATGAGATCTCCTAAAGGAGCCAAGAGATTCTACACAGAAGTGACCGGCTCATAAATAGTGGTATGCAGAAAGTACTCTGCTAGATCTGCTGTCCTCCTAGCTGGGCTACAGGATGAAGTAGATAGATTGTAGTGAGAAAGCATGAACTGCATCCATTCTTAAAGTAAAAAATAAGTCAACCTACGTCCACAGCTCCATAATGTAGAAAGAAACTGTAATTATGGAACCCCATCACCTAAGACTGACTACTGACTCAGGTGCTGGAAGTGCTGGGAGAGATGGGAGTCAGAAACCAGTGAAACTCCCTGTCCTAGAGGGAGAGAAGTGGTCCATCTCAATGCAAAGCTAGTACCTACTGCAGAAGAAGTGGATGGAATGCAGTGTATATTACGGATACAAGTATGTGGCTCTGCCAAGACATGTCCATTTGGTAACCTTCACAGGTCATGTGAGGGGAACACCCACACACCCACAGAAGAAGAGCAGAGACTCTCACACAAACTTACACATCTCTCAACTTCTTAGAGCAAGAAATCTGGACAAAGCCTGGAATAATTGTGGGGGGGGGGGCAAAAACAGGGACATACATTAAACACTGCTCTTATAAAGTTAGAAAATTACTACAATAACAGGTTTTGTGTTAGCATGCATTTTCTGAAGGATATATTCTGAAACTAAAATGTATGTCATTATTTGGTGACTTCATTCATCAGTGAAATGCCAGAAAACCACAAATTTTATGTGAAATGGACAAAAAGATGAGGCCAAAATCTGGACATTCTGCAAAAAATGTAAACAGTTGGGAGTTATGCACAAGTATGTACATCATACAATGTAGCAGCGACTAGGGTCATAGCAGCAAAAAGCCATATGTAAAAGAGGAACCAAAACATTAGCTGCCTGGACGATGTCCTTCTACATCTGTGTCCATCTTTGTGTGAAAGAATGGGCTGAACTATCATGGAAATGCTGAGTTTTGACAGGCAGTGGTTAAAAAATATTGAAATAGAAAAAAATAAACTTGCAACAAGATATGTGGAGGAGTTTCTAAACATATACTTTACAGCACAAGTGAGCTGTCTTATGGTATATATACAGGGTCCCCCAAGTCTTCTGTATTTTTCAGAATGTTCTACTCCCTATTTGGCAGAATGAGACATTCAGGGTAGACATGTGTCTCTAACAAAAAACAAAAAAAAAACAATAACTAGATGTACCTTCAAAAGTTGTAGACTGCTTTTTGGTTTAATATTACATTAAGGGTTTAATGGAATATTAATTAATCCTAAAAAGTGCAGCATTATTAAGTTACAATTTTACATGTATAACCCCCATCAAAAAGGGAAGCACGTTTATCAGTACCACAACATGGCAGCTTACGCATGGAAAATATCCTAACTTAAAACTTTCTTCTTGCAGACCTAGCTCCCCAAATTCTGGTACTTTAAACACTTTCAAATGTTGTAGAGATGATACCCTACAGTAATAGTAATCAATGCAGATATTTACACACGTTATGACTTCATGCTACAGTCACCCAGCTGCACACAAATAACGTCTGCTAGTTGCACAAATGACAGAACCGTAATGTAAAAAAAAGGTTTTCTACACCAATGTTGCTGTAAAAGTGGGAGGTAAAAAATAATAAGTTCATCTGTAGCATGGCTTCTACTCCTCTGTAATTATATCTACCACAGATTCTTTTTCTCTGTAGCTCACCTTTGCCATGGACTCTAATTCTGTGTAGCTCCCCTCCGAAATAGTCTCTGCTTCTGTGTAGATCCCCTCTGGCATGGATTCTGCTTTGTCCACTGTGGCAGACATTGCCTTTTCTGTCTCAGCAAAAAATGTCTCACAATTGACTTCAAACTGCCAAAAATATCAAAGCAGTAATTTGTAAAGTTTAAAAAACAGACATCAATATGCTTTATTTTTTTATTCAGTATTATTTTAAGTATTATAATGCTGTCATACAAAAGTAGTTTTAACCTTGCACTCAATTCCAAACTGAACACAATTCACTCTAATCATCTGCTAACTGGATAAGACGGGCTGGTCTAAGGATTCTTTTTAGTCAAAATGCAAGGTAAAGATACAAACCATTACAGAAAACAATAAATTACAAAAACAGAGACATTGTTAAGATTCAAGTGGCAATAAGGAAAACCCACAGGAACACAAGGTGAGATGTCTGATAAGTTGATCTTAACAGACACATATACTAACTCTTTATCAAAAAGCTTAGTCAAGAATCTTAGACTTGATAGAGTTGAGAGAGATTTTGGTTTAACTTGACTAGAGGAACACCAGAACCAGGACCTCTTCCTTGTAACCAGGTAACACTCCCTACTGTCAGGTTTCTCAACCAGGTAGCACTCCCTAATGTCAGGTTTCTAAACCTCTTATAATAAGCATATCACCTCTGGAGAGGACCCCTCAGTGTGTGTGGGGGTTACCAATCATCCATGTGGTGACTCTCAGACTATTGTGGTTTGGGTGCACTATAGACCACCTTCATGAGTTAAACAGAGTGTATTGGAATGAAAAGGATAAGGGGCATTGCAATGTCATTTTCACTACTGAACAGAACTGTGATGATAGGAGGTACTGCCAGCCATGCCAGGAGAAGCAGGGTAGTGGATGCGTAACATATGCCAGCACAGTTAGCTGGGATTTTGTAAAGAATTATATGTTATTTATATATCAAACTGATTTGTGGAGATGCTTGCATTGGAAAATGTATTTGCAAAGCTGCTTGTGTTAAAATGTATCAATGGTGTGCCCTGGTGGAAAGAAAAGAAATGTATATGCATTACTGCAACTGTTTAAATGTATATGTTTTAACAGAGGATACTGGAAGAAAAGAAGTTAATCTCAAACTTAAAGACAGCAAAGAAATGAAATACTAGGCCTATGCCATAAAGATGTTATCTCACAGTTCTGAATAAAGCCAGAGACACAATGTTTGTAAGAAGTATGGTTTATTAGCTCCTATAGGAAGAAAGGAAGTGCTTTATGGTTTTATGACTTCCAGGAGCTGCAGCAGATCAAAGCAAAGCTCTATCTGTGTGTATGGCAACACAGGTGCTAAACTCCTGGAAGTGTCTAGTGTTGGTGAGTGTGGAAAACACAGTCAGATGACCAGATGTGATGACCCTCCCCCGGATCCACAAATCCTCCGTGTAAGACGTAATAAGTCTTACTCGGAGGCTGCAGTTGAATGGTATGATGTCAGTGTACCATGAATATTCATGAGGGCATGCTGACTCAACCGTAAGTCTTACACGGACCAGGTAGGAAAACAGGGGGCGTGTCCGACTGCCGAGCAGTCTAAATGGCCACACCCCTGCAAGGTTTGTAAAAGAAAATGAAAGCACACAAGAGCAAGTCCTAAACCCCCATCACAGTTATGAAAAGTAAAAAATTAATTTTATTTTTTTAAATTCCCGAAATAGCTGCCCGTATTTGCGCGTATGTGCGCAGGTGTGCCCATTGCTTAGCTGTAGTTAGCAGTTCCAACATGGAAGAGCATAAGAAAGAATGTTTATGCAAATCATACCAAATAGCAATAGTGTAATGGTAGAACGTTCGCACAAAGAAGAGGCATTCACGGTTCGAGCCCCACCACTCCCCTTCTTATTTATGTTTTAAATCAGTACATGGAATAATACCTGACACATATGATTAAAATATCAGTACAAAGCAGTGAAATGGCCAATGTATCAGTGAACAAAATATTAAATTTTTAAAGGATCCTGATACATAATTGCTTGCAGTTAAGCAGCGCTTTACCCAGCGCAATAGAGTTGCCCATAGTTTAAGAGTGCTTTACCCAGCGCAATAGAGTTGCCCATAGTTTAACAGAGCTTTACCCAGTGCAATAGAGTTGCCCAAAGTTTAAGAGCGCTGTACCCAGCGCAATAGAGGTGTCCATAGCAAAATAGTGCTTTAACCAGCGCAATCTGTTTGCGCGGACGTGTGTGCTGCACCAACCAGCGCACTGTAGGGCAACGTGGAGCAACGTAGAGCAAAGTTGCTTAAACACAGCCACACCCCCTAGCCTGCCTGGACAGTGTGAAAATAAAATGAATGACAAGGTTCAAACCCAGGACTCTGTGCATCCTAATCAAAGCACAGAACCACTAAGCCATTACAACTTAAGAGAAACAGCCACTTTTAACATACATATACTTAGTAATGTAAATGTAAAGTAAAGTAATCTCAACTGGCTAGAGCTTCCCAACTACCTCTCCTACACTCAGCTCACCTATGCACATAAACTCATTTTCCAGCCTTCCCCTCTGTCCCTCTCTCTCAACTACCTTTAAAATGCATAAAACTCAAAGACTCCTAAGATCTAATAATCAAAACCTCATAGAAGTTTATAGACCACTACACCCTCCAGGACAAAACCTCCTGTCCTTCTCACTAGCATGCCTATGGAACACCCTTCCCCCCTTCATTCGTACTATTGCTAACCTGACATCCTTTAAAAAATCACTACACTCTCATTTAACATCCTCCTGGGAATGCATCTGTGCACATCCCTCCTAACCTACTCTCTTCTACCAACATTTTCCCTCTTTCCTTTCCTCAAATCCCAGCTAGCAACTTCATGTTTGCTTCTAGCATACAACTCCTTGTTTGTTCCCTGCAACTTTTAGCAAAAAAAAAAAGAATTTTTGCTTTTGTTTTTGACTAACTTATAATTGTAATTCTACAATGTTTTTTTCTTTAATCCTCATGTAAACTATGTGTGTAACATAACCTTTGTATAATCTGTATGTTGAATAGAATCTTTGTATGATTTGTATGTGGAGCTCCCCAGGACTCCATTGAAAACGGGTTCTTTAGGCCCAATGGACTATCCTGGTTAAACAACTGCAAATAAATAAACAACTGCAAATAAATATATAAATACATAAATAATGGTAGATTAACCATTACTAAGCAGGTGTGCAGTCAGCCAAGAATTTTCAAAAACAGCCAATCACAAAAAAGTGCGGGAAATGCTGCATATTTAAGCATCATAGGCGGGAATACTCGCCATAACTGATTGTAGCTCACATCTGCAGTTAGAATGGCTGGTGCAGGAGAGGGTACATGCTTCCGAGCGCAACGTTGGGGCATCGAGGATTCGAAATACATGGTTTGGCTCCTTGTCCACCATCATGAGTCAAGACTCCTACAGGGCCAGTTCCAAGGGACGGAGTACAAGACAGAGGCTTGGAACCGGTTAGCTCATGACCTCACCAGTGTCACAGGCGTTCCTCAGACTGGTGAGTAGGTCCGTCACCACCATGCAGACCTGAAGAGACGGAAGCAGGACCGCCTGAACCAATGGATACAGGAGGCCTGTGGGATGCAGGATGCCCCACAACTGAGTAGGTAGCCATGGAATGCAGTATGTAGGAACTGATAATTGATTCTGTATAACGGATAGATATGTCTCAATATCCCTTAATTTACTTTACAGCTGCAGGTGATCGTGCTGCGAATCAGCAAGCCTATGCAGATAGGCTGCTAAGGCTGTGTCACCAGGCAGGTTAGTGATTATTCTTCATGCATTGTTATAAAAATAGGGGAGAGAGCATGAAATAAAGTGTTGTAGTCCAATAATACAGCCATAAATGGCCTGAATAACTCCTCTGCATGTACTGTCAGATAAAAAAGTCAGACAGCCAGAAAAAGAGTGTAGTAACCCATTAAGAAAGGTAACATATGTCTGGAATAATATCTCTGCTGGTATTGTCATATAAAATAAGTGAGTGAGCCTGAAAAGAGTGTTCTAACCTATTAATAAAGGTATAATATGTCTTGAATATGTCTTCCATATGCATCGTTATAACAAATAAAGGACTGAGCCTGTGGAAAAGTGTGTAATGTCATTAATAAAGGTCTAAAACCCGGAGTGTGTCTGTGTCACTTAGTGTGAAATCTTGTTGTACCCTTGCATTATACAAATAGTACTGTTTTAAAAAGTGCTGGCAACCCAGAGTTGTGCAGTCCCATATAAAGTGGGTGATGGAAGTGCTAGTAGCTGTGAAGCATATATACAGTCCTCAACAGTCAGTTACTGGCTGGCATGCATAAGTAAATCTGGCACACGAGTAGCATGTTAATATGTTCCCCAGAAATGTGAGTGTGTGTCAAGAAATGCAGGGTTCTGTACAAATAGAAGTGAAAATGTCATGTGATAACATCCAGATATGTAGATAAAGAAATATAAATGTAATCAAGGAATATGTAGCAGTAACATCTGCATCTTGGATAGTTAGTATGTCAGATATAGGTCAGGCATATACAACCTAATGCATGGTGGCAAGTGTAATTATACATGTAGGGGATATACACCTGCAGTCACTAGGAATGTAGTGTAGAGTAAAAGCAATTATAAGATGTTAATCGAGGTTTTTTATACACCCTAAAGTATGTGCATAAACCATGCAATTCCACACCACAATGGGTATGTGTATTCTTAAATATTTGTTGGGACATATGTCCTATTGTTCTATAAATATTTGCATTCACGTTGATGCATGTGCCCTGTTCAAACCCCACAATCATGGTGGCCTGTTGCTACCAAACATCCCCACATGCTGTTGGAATATCCACTGTCGTTCAATATATGCATGTGTTATGCTTGCTGTTCATCTGTTGGAATCGTGGTGTGTTGGGTTAATGGGAATATTACTGCATGCTGTTACAACTAATCTGGAATGCTGTTGTTTATGTTGTAATTAAACACACCTAATCACAGAATGTATGGGAAGGCCGGTCCCAGTGGACCCACCTGTCCCTCCTCAGCTGGCGAGTGCACCTGGCACCAGCAGGTCCGGTGACCAGCCCGGGCTCCCCTCCTCCGTTGGTCCTGTGCCACTTTCGGGTGGAAGCGCTGCAGGGGATGGGACTCGTCCCCCCCCATGCAAGCATGGGCGGAGAAGGGCCACCTGTCACCCTTTGAAGGGTCTGGGCTGTGGGGCATGGGGAGATCTAGCGTTCAGTTGCTGATCCCCTATGCCAGCTCGAGGCGAGAGTGGCGCGTCTCATGGGTGAGCCTGCCCGTCCTACGCAGCCCCCAGCACAGCCACCCTCGGGGCTGTAAAGGTGCAGTGGTGACTGCCCATGCGTGGGGATCTCAGTTCCACTGTTACCATCTGTGGGCTCATGGGCTTGCAATTTCCAAACATCCATCCCTGTCAATTGTGTTCACCCACCCCATGTGTCATGCACCACCCCTGTATGCGTCTTGTCTGTCTTGTCTGTTTACCTCCCCAACCTACCTCCCCAAACATACCTACTTCCTCTACCTCACTTTCCACTCTCACCTGACAAAAAAAAAAAAAAAAAAGGGCAATCTGTACCCACAAAAAAATTACGCCCCATACATAGCTGCCCATTTTGCACACATGTCCACTGGACATGTAAACTGATAATTATAATTGGCACTACAACATACTTTGTTGCCCTCACCCCTCTTGCAGGGGTGGAAGGTTTCAAATTTCACTCCAAATTTATTGCATATGCACAGCTGTTGATGGTAAAGAAATGGGCAGCTATGGACCTTCCCTACACCTGTCCTGCACATCCCAAGCTTGTTTACCTACTGTCTGTTCCTCTTTGTGCCCACTTTTTCACCACTTTCCTATCTCCTCATTTTCTTTTCTTTAAAAGAAATTAGTGCAGGGGTTAGCGGGAGTAAGCACTTTTAAGCGGTAGTAAGCGGGTGTGTATTCAGGCAAAAAACAGGGTGTAGGTAGGCATACTCAGTACTGAAATATGTCCAGATGTGTTGAGCAGCCTGTGCTAATTGCAACACAAACAAACCACAAACTGTTCAGAGGTGAGTAATGTAATAATTACAGTATAGCAGTTCACAAATACTGCATGTGCAACAGGAATACAGTGCACTAACCACATTTGTATGGCAGTTAAATGTCTAATTCAGAAATAAAGTACATACTCCCATGTATCCTGTGTTAGCATTTGGAGGGGTGAATACATGTCTACACTGAGAAGTGTGTACTGGTAGCAGCAACATTCAGGTTTGAGTACAACATGCATATCACTGGTTACAGCCCTAGCTTCAGATAAGAGGCATATACCAACCTTCTGACTGACACAACGGTGTCCAGAGCAAACAAGCATGGGCCCCACCTTGGAAAGCTGAAAGGGCTATGCCTACCTAACCACCTAGCATTTTATAGCAGTGGGCTGCAATCACAGTGAGTAATGCAATCAGCAGACAGCAGGCTGCATGCAATTACTGAATGGTGGGCAGCAATTGGTGCAGAGGCTGTCACATGCACAAGTGCAGATACCTAGAAAAGCAGACTGTACCTGCTGTCCACCCATACAATAATATCATTGCAGGTGCAAGGAGATAGAGAGTGAGAGCGAGAGAGAGACTCAGACAGAGACAAAGACAACAGAGAGAGAAACCAAGACAGAAACAGAAACAGAGGGAGAAAACCCAAAACAAACAACCCAAAAAAAGAAACCCTGCAAAACTGTAACAGACAGAGCAGGGAAATACAAAGGTAAGGTATGTGTAACTCATATGTATGTGTTGGCATGTAGTAGATGTTCCTGAAGAGTACTCTACACACTGTTGAGACAAAATGAGCTGCTCCACTGAAGAGTCACGGTACAAAACAGAAGGAATATCCAAGGAAAGAGAACCACAGACTCACCACGATATTCTTAGATTAAAGTTTTGTAAAACAGCTTTATTGGAGGTAAGCGCTTTCGCGTATCAAAAGGATACGCTTCTTCAGACCATAATTTAAAATGAAGCTGCAGCTTCCTTTTTATACAAAACAAAGCATCACCATAATCATTTCAAGTACTAATTAGCAATCAATCAACCAATTAGTGGATTAACATAATTAGTAGCATAAAAACCTTTGATGCAGTGTATTGCACAAAGCATTCACTGCTAGCATATAAAACCAAGATGTTTCATTTAGCAAATATCAAACAAGTGAATAGTTTCTTTAAAAATTATGAATGTAAATAAAGTATATACATTGAATTTCAGCCTTATAATATGAACTGTATTCATCTAACTGAATAAATAAATAAATATAAATGAATAAATGATTAGGTGAATACATTTTAAATATAGTCAATAAAATCAATAGAAATCTATGGAAATCTAAATGTATATATATATTTATAGTTCATGATAAAATATCATAATGCATAATTCTATGAAATCTGAACACATCTTTGTACTTTAAATGAATACTTAAGGCAAAATCGCATAAAAATATATAAATAAATAAATAAATCAAAAAGATGCGAAATTCTATTCATCATATGATGTCGTGTGTTAAATTAAGTAAGAACAGAAACAAAATTCGAGCTGAATATATTAAATTTAAATTTATCTACGGGATTTCAGGTGAGATCTGAGTGTTATGTAATTATTAAGACCAGGTAAAGAATGCCCCCTTAGTTTGAAGATCCACTGTAGTTCTTTCTGTTCAAGCAATAACATATAGTCACCACATCTAAAATTCTGCTTAATAATCTGCAATACTCTAAATACAAAAGAATGATCAGGATGTGATTTAATATGCCTAGCTAAGGCATTCAACTCATTTCCATGCTTAATATCGTACAAATGATTATATATCCTATTTTTTAGCTTTCTCTTTGTCATCCCAATATAAAAGGCAGAACATGCTGTACATGTAGCTAAATAAATCAATCCTGAAGTGTCACAGGTAGCTAAAAACTTTGGAGTGAAAGAGACATTCATAGATGGATGTTCAAAAACTTGGTTTCTTGAAATATATTTGCAATAGTTGCAACGGTAACATGGAAAAGTGCCTGTTTTCCTAGTGGTGAGAGTTCTGTTTACATTAATGACCCCTGAGTTGACACATAGGAGCCTTTTCAAATTCTTATTATTTCTAAAGGTAAACGAAGGAGAAGTACCTACTATTTTTTGGGTTTGTTCATCAATTGTTAATACATGCCAGTTATTAATAATAATTTTCTTAATATTAGATATATCATTGGTATATGTAGTTGTAAATCTAACTTTTTCTCCTATATTATTCGAGTAGTATGGAGTGAATACATTGCTAATCGGCTGATATACACCAACATAATTAGTGGTATTTATATCTCCCAGAACTTGTGTTCTAATTCCTCTCACAATAACTTCATTATAACCTCTCTTTAGGAATATAGCCTCCATTTTATTGGCTTCTGTTGTTAAATCAACATTATTTTTACAAATTCTAGACAGTCTGTGAAACTGACTTTTAACTATACCTTTAAAAATATGTCGTGGATGCATGCTGTCAAACTGCAAAATGGTGTTTTTCCAGCATGCTTTCCTATGTAACTTTGATATGAGTTTGCCTTCTTGAATAAATAGGGTAACATCTAGAAAGTCTACTGACTCATATGATGTCTCTATAGTAAATTTTAAAAAACTTGAGGTACTACTCAATTCATGCATAAATGCATTGAATTCATCTGCTGTGCCATCCCAAACCACTAGGATGTCATCTACAAAACGCTTGTATACAATGATTTTGGTGAACCAACGATGTGTAAATACAAATTCCTTCTCCCACTGATGTACAACCAAATTAGCATATGTGTTTGCGCAAGGGGTACCCATGGCTACCCCTGCTTTTTGTATAAATATACGCTCACCATAGGAGAATACATTGTTAGAGAGAACAATGTCAAGTAGTTGGCATATCAAAATCTGTTTACTGGAATCAAATGAGGAGTGCATAGAGATCAGCTCTCTTATTGCCTCAATTCCTTTATCGTTGGGAATACTTGTGAATAGGCTTTGTACATCCATTATGATTAATAAATGTTTACCTTTTATTAGGATGGTATCTAAAGAGTCTAGAAAATCAAGCAACTGATATGTATCTTTCAGAATGTTAGAAATACCATTAACTATGGGTCTTAGAGTGTCTTCCAAAAACACTGAAATATTTTCAGTAGCCCACTTTTCCCCTGAAACTATGGGTCGCATGGGGGGGGGGGAATACACCTTTGTGCATTTTTGGAAGACCTTTGATGATGGGTATTAATGGATATTCAGAAAAAAAGAAATCATATAATTCCTTTGAAATCTGATGGCACATGAGCATGTCATATAATGTTTCATTGACATTCTGTATAATCTTCATTAATTTACCTTTGTCTATACTAGCATAAGTAACTTCATCATTTAACATCTCATGCATATATTTAACATAATCTTCTCTGTCAAACAACACAAGCCCCCCTCCCTTATCTGCCGGTCTAACACACAGTGATAAATCTTTGGTAAATTTAGTTAGAGATGATCTTTCTTCATTCGATAGATTGAAGTATAAGCATTTTCTTTTGCCAGTATAGAAATAATAATAAAAGTCTCTTTCGTACATTTTTATGAAACAGTCTATGTACCCTGGGATGGGTGGAGTAAAAGTACTTTTGCACTTATGTTTTGGAGCTTCTGAAATGGAGCTTGCAGTTACATTCACTTTGCTGCTAAAAAAGAACTTGAGAGAAACATTTCTCCCAAATAAACGTAAATCTGTAAGCAACTGTGATAACTCACTCCCTTGAGAGGGAACAAAAGATAAACCTTTGTTTAGTAAAGCTGTATCACTTGCACTAAGCACAAACCTAGATAGGTTAAAAAAGATGTTGTCTACGGTTTCTGACGCCTTCTCTGGTCGTCGGTATTCTCTCCTGAATACTTTCATTTTCTCCTTCCCCAGCTTTGTGAGCGATCGCGTTGAAAGGTGTTTTTCTTGATTGGAAAAGGCAAAAAAGGGGAGCTAGCAGAAGCGCCGTATTTGCGTATCGCACCCATATTCTTGTGTGTATCTATCAGGCGGTTGGCCTCTTGGTTAGGGAGAGGTGTAGATGTAGCTGATATAGACTCAGTAGGGGCGAGTAATTCAGGTGGCGTAATGAAAGCCTCCTCTGAAGATTCTCCAAGGGGGCGAGGCTTAGGAGCTATCGGAAGAGGAGAGCCAATACGAACAGCCGAAACCACTGTGCTGTCTAAAGGCGCCAAGTTTGTATTCACATTCTCTGCCCGTAAATCAGTTCTTTTATTCCAAACAAAGACAGCACCAGAAGCAAAGTCCATGTAGTCATGTTGCAATTTTTTATATTTTATTTGTTGCAATTTCAAAGCATAGGTACTGACTTGGGTATAGATACTGTCCAATCTCTTGTTACAAAAATCATTTTGAAAATTGTCCCTTATTTCTTGGTTCAATTTATTAACTTGAGTCAGGAGTTGATTCTCAATTGGGATAAAATAATCAATAAGCAACTGCATATACTGGAAACTGGTGTTAAGATTTATTTCCTGCCATTTCTTAAGGAGGGCAGGGTGACTTTCACCATATGAGGGCATGCAGGGTACACGTAAGCCCCTGGGAACAAGTTTAAAATGTAGGCATGCCTCCATATGCTTCCGCTGCCATTGAAGGCGTTGCAACTTGTACAAGTCATTCTCAAGTTGTTTTGACTTAATTCTAAAGGTCTCAATATTATCAACATTATCAATACTTGGTATTGTTGTATAACCAGTGAAATCCATAGCCAATAAAGGGTTGGTGGTATACCTTGTAATTGCAGTCCATTATTGGTCACTTGACTTCACCCTCGGTTCTGGATTATAATCTAACTCAACGTCTTGATTCGCCATATCGTGTGTAGAAACAGCCCCAAGCAAATATGAATCAGTTGAGACAAAATGAGCTGCTCCACTGAAGAGTCACGGTACAAAACAGAAGGAATATCCAAGGAAAGAGAACCACAGACTCACCACGATATTCTTAGATTAAAGTTTTGTAAAACAGCTTTATTGGAGGTAAGCGCTTTCGCGTATCAAAAGGATACGCTTCTTCAGACCATAATTTAAAATGAAGCTGCAGCTTCCTTTTTATAAAAAAAAAGATGCTTTATGTTTCATAAAAATGTGCGAAAGAGACTTTTATTATTATTTCTATACTGGCAAAAGAAAATGTTTATACTTCAATCTATCTAATGAAGAAAGATCATCTCTAACTAAATTTACCAAAGATTTATCACTGTGTGTTAGACCAGCAGATAAGGGAGGGGGGCTTGTGTTGTTTGACAGTGAAGATTATGTTAAATATATGCATGAGATGTTAAATGATGAAGTTACTTATGCTAGTATAGACAAAGGTAAATTAATGAAGATTATACAGAATGTCAATGAAACATTATATGACATGCTCATGTGCCATCAGATTTCAAAGGAATTATATGATTTCTTTTTTTCTGAATATCCATTAATACCCATCATCAAAGGTCTTCCAAAAATGCACAAAGGTGTACCCCCCCCCCCATGCAACCCATAGTTTCAGGGGAAAAGTGGGCTACTGAAAATATTTCAGTGTTTTTGGAAGACACTCTAAGACCCATAGTTAATGGTATTTCTAACATTCTGAAAGATACATATCAGTTGCTTGATTTTCTAGACTCTTTAGATACCATCCTAATAAAAGGTAAACATTTATTAATCACAATGGATGTACAAAGCCTATTCACAAGTATTCCCAACGATAAAGGAATTGAGGCAATAAGAGAGCTGATCTCTATGCACTCCTCATTTGATTCCAGTAAACAGATTTTGATATGCCAACTACTTGACATTGTTCTCTCTAACAATGTATTCTCCTATGGTGAGCGTATATTTATACAAAAAGCAGGGGTAGCTATGGGTACCCCTTGCGCAAACACATATGCTAATTTGGTTGTACATCAGTGGGAGAAGGAATTTGTATTTACACATCGTTGGTTCACCAAAATCATTGTATACAAGTGTTTTGTAGATGACATCCTAGTGGTTTGGGATGGCACAGCAGATGAATTCAATGCATTTATGCATGAATTGAGTAGTACCTCAAGTTTTTTAAAATTTACTATAGAGACATCATATGAGTCAGTAGACTTTCTAGATGTTACCCTATTTATTCAAGAAGGCAAACTCATATCAAAGTTACATAGGAAAGCATGCTGGAAAAACACCATTTTGCAGTTTGACAGCATGCATCCACGACATATTTTTAAAGGTATAGTTAAAAGTCAGTTTCACAGACTGTCTAGAATTTGTAAAAATAATGTTGATTTAACAACAGAAGCCAATAAAATGGAGGCTATATTCCTAAAGAGAGGTTATAATGAAGTTATTGTGAGAGGAATTAGAACACAAGTTCTGGGAGATATAAATACCACTGATTATGTTGGTGTATATCAGCCGATTAGCAATGTATTCACTCCATACTACTCGAATAATATAGGAGAAAAAGTTAGATTTACAACTACATATACCAATGATATATCTAATATTAAGAAAATTATTATTAATAACTGGCATGTATTAACAATTGATGAACAAACCCAAAAAATAGTAGGTACTTCTCCTTCGTTTACCTTTAGAAATAATAAGAATTTGAAAAGGCTCCTATGTGTCAACTCAGGGGTCATTAATGTAAACAGAACTCTCACCACTAGGAAAACAGGCACTTTTCCATGTTACCGTTGCAACTATTGCAAATATATTTCAAGAAACCAAGTTTTTGAACATCCATCTATGAATGTCTCTTTCACTCCGAAGTTTTTAGCTACCTGTGACACTTCAGGATTGATTTATTTAGCTACATGTACAGCATGTTCTGCCTTTTATATTGGGATGACAAAGAGAAAGCTAAAAAATAGGATATATAATCATTTGTACGATATTAAGCATGGAAATGAGTTGAATGCCTTAGCTAGGCATATTAAATCACATCCTGATCATTCTTTTGTATTTAGAGTATTGCAGATTATTAAGCAGAATTTTAGAGGTGGTGACTATATGTTATTGCTTGAACAGAAAGAACTACAGTGGATCTTCAAACTAAGGGGACATTCTTTACCTGGTCTTAATAATTACATAACACTCAGATCTCACCTGAAATCCCGTAGATAAATTTAAATTTAATATATTCAGCTCGAATTTTGTTTCTGTTCTTACTTAATTTAACACACGACATCATATGATGAATAGAATTTCGCATCTTTTTGATTTATTTATTTATATATTTTTATGCGATTTTGCCTTAAGTATTCATTTAAAGTACAAAGCTGTGTTCAGATTTCATAGAATTATGCATTATGATATTTTATCATGAACTATAAATATATATATACATTTAGATTTCCATAGATTTCTATTGATTTTATTGACTATATTTAAAATGTATTCACCTAATCATTTATTCATTTATATTTATTTATTTATTCAGTTAGATGAATACAGTTCATATTATAAGGCTGAAATTCAATGTATATACTTTATTTACATTCATAATGTTTAAAGAAACTATTCACTTGTTTGATATTTGCTAAATGAAACATCTTGGTTTTATATGCTAGCAGTGAATGCTTTGTGCAATACACTGCATCAAAGGTTTTTATGCTACTAATTATGTTAATCCACTAACTGGTTGATTGATTGCTAATTAGTACTTGAAATGATTATGGTGATGCTTTGTTTTGTATAAAAAGGAAGCTGCAGCTTCATTTTAAATTATGGTCTGAAGAAGCGTATCCTTTTGATACGCGAAAGCGCTTACCTCCAATAAAGCTGTTTTACAAAACTTTAATCTAAGAATATCGTGGTGAGTCTGTGGTTCTCTTTCCTTGGATACTCTGCACACTGCAAATCATCCATGTGTGGCAGCAGTACATTTCTATCTGTATATGCATATGTGCATAGGGCAAGGGACATACTGCAACTGTTAGTGAAGGGTGGACAGATATCTGTTGTTGACGGTTGTTATGTGCATATATCTATGTAGGTCGTAGTATGTGGCTTAGAAAACAGCATGCAGTGCTGATATATGTCATGTGCTGGTTAAACGCTGTGGGACTGATTTGTCAGATCTGCTGTGTTACAGCCAGTGAGGCCTGCTAAAGATACATGGGCCGAGGACACCCACATGCATTCTGCACAACACTGTACAATATAATCACATAACTGTACATCCCACAACTGTCACAAAACTGATATCCCCACCATGAAAGGTGGACTGTACATGTACCTATATGTACATCTATGTGTACAGCAATGGATGTGTACATGTATGTATATAGATATGTATATATATATATATATATATATATATATATATATATATATATATATAGAGAGAGAGAGAGAGAGAGACATGGGGTCATAATTACTGCAACAGGTGTGTGGTGACCAAGGCATGGACTGTAGACAGGTGTAGATACTGCAGTGCCATTCCTCCTTTCCAAAACACTGTACCCATTAACTACCACATAGGTAGAGATCTACCCAACACCGAAGGTGAGATAAGGGAACATGGGACACAGGTGGACAATAGCCACCTCTTTGATAAAGACAGTGCCACACTAGACCTGTAATCTGTCTGTGTGGTATGTGTCATGACAACAGGTGTGTCATCTAGGTAAATATAGGTCAGTGTTCCCCTCTACTCATCACAATGCCCTGTGTGGTATGTACCTCACATGACAACTACAGCAGGTGGAAAGGCCACAGACATACCTCACAGAGGGTACTACTGGCTGCAAACAGATGCCCTATGCAGACTGACTCACAAAACCACATCTACACTGTATTGCATACCGGCCACACAGAGGTGACCTCTGCTGGACATACAGAGGTATGTCACACCCATAGCTGGGTGACAACCACCATGGCAACATATCACAATCCCTCTGGGATACACACTCTAGGGCCCTAAACCTCGTCAGCTCACTAAACAGCACATGCTGGAGGTATAGGTTCCTGTCTCAGAGATATGCCATAAACTGGAATAGACCACCTATTAATAGCAAACAAGGTTCCCCATCAGCAGTTGTCATAAATATCCCTGAGGAGTGTTTGGGAGATTGGTAATACACCCCAGGATCCCCCTATGTGGTTCTGGTTGGCAGGGGCAAGTGAAATCAAAGTACATGTGTGTCAAAGGCCAGAGTAGCATATGGCTAGGCTGCCGTAGGCCCTAGGGCCAATAGCATATAACCTACCCATGACACTATGCAC
Source organism: Protopterus annectens (assembly GCF_019279795.1). Classification (NCBI taxonomy): domain Eukaryota; kingdom Metazoa; phylum Chordata; order Ceratodontiformes; family Protopteridae; genus Protopterus; species Protopterus annectens. The sequence continues at coordinate 1,711,712,801 of NC_056726.1, read as the reverse complement.
TCACACATGTACTCAATGCAATACCTGCTATGTGATTTTGAATAAGTAAAACGCTGAATGTGTGCAAGGTCTGTAAAGGTGTGATAGGTTAATGTGAAGTTGTATCTGACATGGTAGTGTCTATCCTAGCTGTGACGCCAGGGAAAGATGTGTATTGTACTGTTAGGCAGACACAGTAATATGGCATACGATGTGACGTAGTTCCTTGTTGATGACCGTGGTGTCTCATTGTAGGCTAAAGCAATACATGTATGCTTAGTGAGTGGTACTGCTGGTAAATCCAACTCCCATAGGAACTGTAGTACTACCTGAAGCTGTAGGCCTAAGCAGCACAGTATGGTATGTGTTCGCATTGCTTGGAAACACTGTCATGTGTGTTTCCTGTAGTCTGCACAGAGGACAAATTTCAGGCATAAGGGTCTGTAAGTAGTGGCACACAGTACTGTATGGTACACAGGTAATAATCATCGGTGTTGGCATACAGTGGTGCATTGTATGTTTTTCTGATGTGTGTGTAATTATGCCTGTACCATGGCTGCAATCATATGTGTGTTATGGGGTATACGTGTGTATCCAGCAACATATATACTCTGTGACAGCAGTATGCCACCTATAGTAACAACTGTACACATATGTTAGACAGGGCTATGGCAGCAATGATTAGTGTGGTTGAATGGTACTACTGTAACTGTACTTTACATTCATTGCAATGGATGACATCTCTGTTCGTGCATTGGCATGATATATACCCCTGTGTTGAGGTTGTGCATTGTGTCACAAAAAGTGTGCCAGGTACTGTTGTATAGTGCTGTGATATATGGACTATGCCAGGCATTGTTAGTCAGTTGTGGCCTGAGAACCAATAAGTGGTAGTGAACGTGTGTAACCCCTGACAGAGAAATGGATGGTATATATGTCAGTAAAGTGATATCTTTGGTTAAAGGTTTAAAGTGTGCCACAGGACTCGCTCACACATATTGTTCATATCTTTTTCAGCCAGATGGCCCACCAACGCAATCCATCATATACAGCAGCGGAGGAAGAGGAAATTGTCCAAAGCCTGGTGCAGCAGTACACTATGCTGTTTTCCCGAAGCAGCCAGCACCAGCAGGAGCGGACTGCACTGTGGCAGGATCTTGTTCGTCGGGTAAATGACATAGGCATGCATAACTGGACATATGAGCAGGTACGCCATCACTGCAGTGATTTAATTAGACATGTCCAGCGGCGTGCGTCTGATATCCAAAGACAACAGCTTGCTACAGGTGGTGGGGTGGCCATTCACCCCCCCTACCAGAGTGGAGGAGCTGCTCCTAAGCGTAGTGTCTCTTGGACAACAGCAGCAACAACCTGTGATGTGTTGTAATGGAGGCCGGAGCCACCCAGCATGTTCACATGGAGCGAGCAGGTAACATGCCCTATCTGTAGACTACAATTAACTGTATTGTTAGATTATGTCTACGTGAGATGTGTATTGTGTGTTTAGCAGTTGTGCTGCCTAGTGTTATGCAATACTGATATTTGGAATATTATCTCCACACCTGTGACTGTTGACTGTTGTTCCACTGTAGTTTAGCATACCCACTGTAACAATGCCACAGTTGTGGCCACTGACGAACTCTCTCATATTTTCGTAGGTCCCTCTGGTGTGACAGCAGGGCAGATGATCCATGCTGGTGAGTGTGGTATAACTGCAATGTTGGTAATGAACTGTGCATGTCACAGGTGAGGTGTAGGCCATGTACATGTAACACACCTATGCATAATGCATGCCATGCATGTTTGCTGTAAGATGTTGCACAGCTCAGTAATGTCAGTAGCTGCCTCAATGACATGCAATACACAGAGCATCAGACACAGTTGTGGCAACACCGTACTGCACATTGGATAGGCATAGTTGCTACAGCTGTACACAACATAACACGTTTATCATACGCAGTACACAAAAACATGCTACATATGGCGTTACCACACACCTGCTGTAAGGTCACACTTCAGTATCCCACATGTCATCCACACACACATGATGTACCTCAGGGGTAGAGGCCTATCATGGGGCTGTGCAACACTCTTCAACACATAACACAGTCGTGTTAGGCAATGCTCCCTATTGGGCACCTCACACACCCATGTATAAAGTGGCTGTGTAATTGTGAACGTAGCCACGGCACTGCAGTTCAGGTACAGCATGCTAGGCAGTGGTTTGTCACACATTAGTAGCCATCAGTGACCACAAGATGCATGATGATGATGGTACATGGTACTACACCCCATCCAGTTACAGTGACCACAGTACTACACATAGCAGTCATTGCTTTGCACCTCAGTGTTGTGTGTGTGCAAACATATGCACCTATACACAATATGCATAGCATGTTGTGTGTGTGCTTACATATGCCAGTATACACAATATGCACAGCAGTCACCATCTGTACAAAGTGTCACATATATGTCCCGGAATGCTATTGGGTGTATAGGTCACATGACACACATTGGGTAGGTGTGGTGTTTAATGTTGCAACCATAACCACTGTACAACTACCATGTTGAGCATTGGGATTCCTTCACATCTACATGCACCACTCATCCCGTGTGTGTACATAGCATGCATGTGCTACACCTGTCCCCACTATTATCTGCTATAGACACAGACACTGTAATCACACATGGCAATCTATGTGCCACACAGATAACACATGCAGCCATGGTATGTATACTTGTGAGTGATGGTGCACAGGAAATTGCAGAGCTGATAATACATGCACAGCAATGTTGTGTCCATTGTGTTCCAGGGTGTTGCCAATCACTGAACAACTACACACATGCATCAAAGCCATGTATAATGTCATTAAATAGAGACGTCTACACTTGCACTGCATGGTCTTGAGTAACACATATTCTGCATGCTGACACGTGTGAGGTGACTGTTTGCCTTGTGATACTGGCACCCACCTTCACCCATTATTGAGTATGTGTTGGATTGCTGGTGTGTGTGTGTGTGTGTGTGTGTGTGTGTGTGTGTGTGTGTGTGTGTGTGTGTGTATGTGCTGCAGTGAGGAGTGTATTTGTGTGCATGTGTGCATGTGTGCATGTGTTCACGTGTTCATGTGTTCATGTGTGCATGTGTGCATGTATTCATGTGTGCATGTGTGCTAACATCATGTACAGATTGTAAAGTGTGTTTCCTGTCTTCCTCTCACAGGTGCTGAGTTTGGGGTGGCTGAAAGCAGCAGGGAACCTGAAGTCACTGTCACTAATAGTGGAGATGATGAGACATGTATTTTGGCACAGGAAGGTTTGACAGGGTCTGTCGTTGGTCCACCAATTGACAGTACACAGCATTCAACCCCATCTATGCGCACACTCATACTGCTGATACATCCCTCATCACCAATGGCCTTAGCCGAGGGACAGCATACAGTTGGCATTGACCAGGAGAGTGTGGTACCCATGGCACTTGCATCCCCTCACAGCAGCCATAGCCAGATTCCTGGAATGGCACCACATAGGCGGATGTCCAGGGGTTCTTGGGGGAGCACACTGGTCATATTGCCCCTGGCAGATGTGCCCCCAGAGGTATTACAACCTCCAGTATGTTCCGGGCTGTAATGCAGGCACAGGCACATATGGAAAGGTACACCAGACAGGGACTAAGGGCACAGAGGGCCCATTACAGGGCTATCAATGACAGCATCCGTGACCTTGCCATTGCCGTACGGAATTTCACCGATGTCATTGATAGATGTTGGGGGGGAGACAATAGACACCCTCCACAATGTCTCTTCCATGAGCTAGGACCGTGTGGGATGGGTAAGACGTCGACGCAGACGCATGCCAGGAACAGCAACAGCAGGCAGTCGACGCGGACAGCACACAGATCACAGCCGCTCCCGTAGTGGCAGTACCAGCCCCAGCAATGCTGAGGCTGGCCTGTCTATTGACTGTCCTAGTAGACCACGTGCACGTGGCTCTGGCCAGTCCCAGCAGGGACATGGGTCCAGTCATCATACCTCTGCCTCTGATGATAGCACCCAGTCAGGGTTGGTACCCGATACTGCCCGTAGCACCCCTGCCAGGCACAGGTACCGTGTCCGTGCCCAGAGACAGTGATCTGTACAGCCTAGCAGGTACAGTCTGCGGCTGTCCCACAACCTCCTGTATATGGCAGCCACATGGTGGAGCTGTGTGCATGCAGACACACACACAGTAACCAAACAAGTAGGGCTCACACATACACACACACATTACATCAACAGTGGCCCATGCTGTACTGTTGTCCCACACACACACACACACACACACACACACACACACACACACACACACACACACACACACACACACACACGTCGATTGGATGGGTCAATGTCGGGCTCTGGCAAACCAACAACACACCCTGTGCATATGATGACACCTGTGCCACCTCCTGTCATCTGTAACATTGATGCAGGAACAGGCTAACATGGTTCTGATGCACAGGGTGACATTATAGCAGTGTAGCAATATTAGCAAGTTGTCAACACAACAGGAAAATGTAATGATATCCTTGTAGGTATATCTGAGCAGGCATTATGCATCACAGCTCTGATTGTCAATGTAGCATTGTTTACACCCCTGTTAGGTCTAAGTATGTATTGTCCACCCATGTGCCACTTGTCTGAAGTGTACAGTGTTGCCAGCATGTGTTAGTGAGTGAACAGTACGTGTGTGGTGTGTGCATTACAGATTAGCAGGTGTGCATCTGTGAACATGGTGGGTGCACACTGTCTGCATGTACGTGCAGTGGACACAAGGAACGTGTGACATACCCTGTTGTACACATTGTTAACATCTCATAGCATCTTTTGATGGCCAGTATGCATTCTACTACAGATATGTACTTTAACATGGGTACACATGTGTGTATGATATGGGTCGACAGTATGCTGTGGGTGATACTGTTGATACCTGTCAATGATTTGCAGTCTGGTAGTATACACAACCTCAACAGCATGATTAAAACCAATCATTAGATGATGTCCTCACAAATGACACACAGTTGTAGGAAACTCAGTAACAGTTGGGTCCTTCCGGTACTCTACTATAACAGTAACCACTGGTATTGACCACAACCCGTACCTGGGACCACACCTGTTTGGCATACAGCCCTCTTAGGTACATGCAAACACACTAGGGATATGTCCATCCACATCTGGAAATGCATGCATTGGCCTACAATGCATTCCCTGGATGGGATGCATATCCTACACAGGGGTATCATACAGACAGATACCTGTTGTCCAATACATGCTGTATAGCAGTAAGCCGACTATGGCATAGTCATCCACATTTACTATACATACTATCCCGACAGTACCACATAGGTGGTAGCCCTCAACATGTATGTTGGGTAGCAATGTGTACAAACAGCCACGTGTTATGTCATCTGTCCCTTGGTATCTACATATCCATAGGTATTGTGGAGTCCCTCAGTGTGTCACATAAGACATTAGGAGCCTGAATGCATATCCACAGGGCTGTTGTACACCTATGATGACTGTCCATTATTGCCAGTCGTTGTTGTGTATGAACATGTCGGACATATACCCCAGGCATGTACCCTCACTCACAGTACTCTATAGTAATTGCCATGGGTGTGTGTGTGACACAGATAACCTTGGACACAGATCACTACAGTGGCCAGGCTTGTCACATACATACATATGTGACCTACGATCTGAGAAGCAGTGGCACAATCTGTCAAAGGTAACAAATGTATTCATGTAGTATGCAGGCTTCACACCTATGTACTGATTGAGGTCACATGTACACATATTTATATGCCACGCAGATACCTGACGTGTGCAATGCACATACTGTTTTAATAATGATATGTCATACCATAGTAAAAGCAAAACCCACACTGCATTGACCAACTGTGTCACACACACACTCAGCAATTCCAGAATTCAAACCCCTACCTAACTCTGTTATGATACTAGAGACATACGCATTAGCACGGTGCGCAATATGCTTTGCTGGGTAGTTGCTTTTCTCCTGCTATATTTGTAGGATGCTGACATCATCAGACTTTGAAAAGAGGAATGTACCTCTTTCAATTTGTTTTCCCAGTCTCCAAAAAGGGCACTCCTCTCAAAGGAAATCACAGACATACACACACCCCTCCCCACACTGCCAGCGTTTGCAAGATTTAAACCCCTACCTAACTATGTTATGATACTAGAGACATACGCATTAACACGGCACGCTATATGCTTTACTGGCTGGTTTCTCTTCTCCTGCTATATTTGTAGGATGCTGACATCATCAGACTTTCAAAAGAGAAATGTACCTCTTGCAATATGTTTTCCCAGTCTCCAAAAAGGGCACTCCACTCAAAGGAAATCACAGACATACACCCCCCCACACACACACACTGTCAGCGTTTGCAGGATTCCAACCCCTACCTAACTATGTTATGATACTAGAGACATATGCATTAACACGGCATGCTATATGCTTTACTGGGTGTTTTTTCTTCTCCTGCTATATTTGTAGGATGCTGACATCATCAGACTTTCCAAAGAAGAATGTACCTCTTTTAATTTGTTTTCCCAGTCTCCAAAAAGGGCACTCCTCTCACAGGAAATCACACACATACACATACACATCCCCCCTCCACACACACACACACACACTGGCAGCATTTGCAGGATTCAAACACCTACCTAATGATGTTATGATACTAGAGACATATGCATTAACACAGTGCACTATATGCTTTATTGGCTGTTTTATCTTCTCCTGCTATATTTGTAGGATGCTGACATCATCAGACTGGACATGGTAATGTGTGTACATTTTGTTTTATGCAATCCCAGGAATGAACCATGTGGGTCGGCAGGCATCAACATCTTGAACAGGACCCATAATCCTCACCTTGTGTGATCTATCTGTGGACACATTGACATCCCTTCATATGTCAACACATATTTATGCACAGATTGTTGGTTTTGTGGATACTACATGTGTCAGTGGTGTTGATAAAGGGCTATTCAAAGTCTATGTGGGACATGTGTGGCTCTGTTCAGTGATGTATGTCCTGGGTGTCTACCTTGCAAACAGTCTAGCATGTTTGGGAACCATGATCTGCACATGATCATACCACAGTTGGTAGGGTTGTGTGTTTGTCAGCTTCCAATAACTCTGTGTATGACTTCAACCATGATGGACTCCATGGCCTTTCAGATCAGACTTCATAGGCTTACTGGACTATACTTCCCATGGTGTGTTGTGCACCTACACTTGTGAGGAGTGCCATATATTGCTGTAACACATTCAATGGTTCCAGATCCTGTGGAGAGGGTGAGGCTCAACAGATTTTTCAGGTGCAGGGTCTGTTTGTTCTGTAGTTCATGCATGACACATATTGGGAAACAATGTAATCCAATTGCTGCCATGCTTTTGGCTTTGGGGGGAGCTGTTCAGCCATTCTACATGTGATATCCCCTGGTATGATGACTGGGACTATGGTCAGTGGGAGGTGGGTATGTCTATATGGGCCTGTCTGACAGGATGTTGGCATTGTCAGTCAGGTACAGTTGGCCCTGACTCAGGACATATATGAGTGTACATTGCTATTTATGACATAGCTGAAGGAGGTGTCATGATTCAATCTGGAATCCTTCTCAGCTACTCTTTACAAAACACCAACAAGCCTGAGCACTAATCCCTGTTATACTCTTTTACACACTTAACACCCTACTGATCCTTTGCAATCAGGCTACGGAGTATGTCAACATAATATTCTGCCATGTCTAGGGGTCGGTTTCGTGTGTACTCTCCAGTCCAGCTAGTGAATATTGTGGTTTTGACACATTGTCCCATCTGCCTCATGTACACAGACAACCCTCTCCTCCTCCCAACAAACTCAGATATATGTGAGAGATGCAACAATATTGACATACAGGAGGCTGAGCTCTCTTGATCCATGACTAGCATAGTCTATCAGGTGGTGAAGGTAACCACACACATCACATATCAGTCTCACATAAACCTATAGCGACAGCAATCAAACCACATTATCACACATAAACATACTCGGAGGATCTACATAAACTCTGCCTAAGCAGCAGAGACCTCCAAAGCAGACACACAAACAACTGCTACCCCACTACCATACCCACATATCACATAGTTCACAATGTCAGTGTGCCACACAGTCACTGCTCTTCGGGCTAAACAACACACCTAATACACTTGTAATAGGTGACACTTATTGTCAGACACATTGACGTCCCACTCACCAGGCCAAACAAGGGAATAGTCACTTTGAGCTGTCTCTCGGGTGGCAGGATCTACAACATAACACATGCACTCAGGTCACTCCACAGCAAGTGCAGGACTGGCTCCAGCATTGTCCATGCTGGTGTGTACACCCTCAGATGTCCCTCCCTGGACCACATGACATGATACATATAGGGACTCTCTGATAATGTAGCCCAGGCCAGTATGACCCTAACCTTGTCTAGCATCTTACACTCACCAAGTATGATGTCACAGTATACCAACAAACTGATCACGTTTAACAGTTGGCTAACATATTGGTGTCATTCACAGGGGATACAGTGTCTGTCAGCCTGGGGTGACATGCTTGACATGCCACGTAGCTTCCCTATGGACAGCTTGCACCTGCACCCTTGGACTTTCGAATCCTGGCTAAGGCAGTTGCTACCACCATACTGCCTTTTTTAAGCGGGGCTCAAAAGACAAACCCACCTCCATAGACATTACAGAGTACATGACACTGAGGGTAATGCTGCTCAACACCAGATGTGTTACCCTCAAATTGCGACCACTCAGGAATCTCCTCAGTATGGACAACAGCGATATCTGTGCACTAACAGCCACCTGGTTCAGGCTCCCAAATGCACACCAGCACTACCAGGTTATATTTCATACCATGCTTTCTGACCACAAAACTCAGAATGGCCAACACAAATAGGGGGAGTATCCATATACATCACAGATACACATACCTCTGGGTTGGCAGCACTGCACAAAGCATCACAGACCATACATATGCACCTAACACTGTGCATATCTGCCTTTTGGTTTGTTGCCTGCTACAGACCACCCTCCCAAACTCATGAACCACACTCGGCTTTCCTGGGAACACTGGACAATATGAAGGTCTCCCCAAACACCATTATATTGGGTGACTTCAATTACCCACACATTGACTGGGGATAGTACTCAGGCCCCAACACTCTCGCCCAACAGTTGCTACTATTTGTACACTCATATGCTATGGCACAACCGGTCATGACACCGACAAGAGGGGACAGCATATTGGACATGAGCATCACCAACATAGGGACTCTATGTTCCACACCTGAGATATATCCCTCATTGGTAAGGTCAGAACATACATTTATCTCACTGGACATCCATATCCTGTCCACACATCCATCCTGGGTAATCCTGGTGAACTTCTCAAAAGCAAATGCCACACTTCTCCAAACCAAGGTGGTATCCTTCAGAGACCCTGGGGCAGTAGTAAGTATGGCTCTGACTGCTGAATCCTTTACATACACATTCTATGGACACCTAGTGGACTGCATGGATCGTGCTATCCCAAATAATAATTGGACTCACTCCTCCAATGGCAGGGGATCTGTTTGTTAGACCCTGGCTATTAATAAGCTATACAATGAAAGGAGGACACTACTACATGATAGAGCACAATCCCAGACAGGGAAGGCATCTGTGATCTGTACTACCAGACAGCTGCAATCACTCATGTATTTATGTCAGGCTCGCTTCTCACGGACAATTGCACCAGACACGTAGGACACTCACAAGCCCTTCTTCAGTTAATTCAGGTACCTGGGTGGACACTCACTGATATGCTGTGAGTTACTGCATACTGACTAAACATACCCTGAACCCACAGACATTGCCAACATCCTGACAAACAGGTTCAGTGCAGATGTCTCGCCCCCATCCCCCCTAAGGAGCTACTGTCCATCTCAACAGAGTGTAACCTCCCTGACATCACAAATAAACAGGTGAGTGCTGCCCTCCCCACAGCGGACAACACAGCATCAATGGGACCAGACAGTGTCCCGGCCGGCGTCTTACACGGGCTTCATGACAGACATAACCCTCACATTACGTCACTCTTCAATATCAGAGTTACTGCAGGATATGTACCCATGGAATGGCGTACAGTGATAGTGGCCCTGCTCCACAGATTTGCTGCCACAACGGACCACAGACAATATCGACCTATAGGGCTAACTAGCCTGTTCTCCAAAGCTATGGAGCATATTGTAATGGGACTCATGCACATAGGCATCGGGAACCTACAGACACTGGGTCCTACACATTTCAGCATTGTTGTGGGCAGATCTTGCCTCCTGGACATGTTTGTATTCTTTAAACAGTTACCAGGTCTGTCAGTGTAGGGAAGGTCATCCACACAGCCTGCCTGGACCTTGCACAACCCTTTGACACAATACCCCACTCGGCCATTATGCATAGGCTCACTGGCGTCGATATCGACACATATCTCACACGATGGATTGCTACCTGGATCAGGGATACCACCCACATGCTCAGTATTGCAGGTGCCATGTCTGACTATACACCAGTTACACATGGCATCACACAAGGCTCAGTCCTGGGACCTCTCTTGTTCAGTATATATTTGTGTGATGTACGGCTAACACAGGAGGAATATGGCTGACCATGTTCGCAGATGACTGCAAACTGGGTGCCATAATCAACTCTCCAGCTGGCACATGCATACTCAAACGGGGTCTCACAGATATAGGATGACTGGTGCCTGAGCCATGGACTACAGCTAAATGCCATTAGTTGCATAGTCATCCCCTTTCGGAATAACAACATCCCCACACATTACCACATAGGTAGTAATCCATTACATATGGTAGTAGTTGTTACGGGTTTGGGGACAAAACTTGTTTGTACTCTCGCCTTTGACAATCAAGTTGCCAAAGTGGTTAGACAGAACTTCTATATAGCCCACCTTATCCCATATGGCTTCACATTTGATCAAGTGAGGTCATTGTGCCCCATGCTTGGTTACAATGCCACATTTGGGATGTACCTTACCAGACACCTGCAGCAACTGTAATGGCCACAAATGTTCCACAACAAGCAGATGTAGGGACTCACATGGATGCCCTGCACAGATGTTAATGGGACATGCTGGAGGGACAGATTCTTATCCCAGAGGCTCCACTCACTCCTGATTGTAATCCCGGTTTTGCATGGGCAGAGCCACCCACTGACCACCTACAGGAGACATCTTGATAAGTGGATGGGTGATCGTATGTTTACCCATGGGATATCTTCTGGGTCCCTGCTAGACAGTGGCACAATACACTAAATGTAAATGGGCTATCTTGTGTGACCTACTATTCACAGGCAGTGTTCTACTTTGAAAGGGTTGCGAAAGCCAAACACACTCTGGCTAGGCTTGTACATGCCCTAGGGTGGATAGGCTAGTATCGACCTCTGAACCTATGCTAATGTTCAGGATGCACAATGTTTATTGCTGATACTGTTTGCAGGTTTTATCATCTTTGCTTTCCCACTTTCTATGAACAACCTAGGTATCTGCAGAACATATTTGATAATGACAGGGTTCCACTATATTATATATGTGTCTGTTGTCCTATAACTGTGTGCACAGGGCAGATTGCTGGATAGTGAGAGGTTCTTGGGTTAACACATGCAACTGCCTGATATGTGTGGCCCACTGCTGTACTCCGACATGGCCTAAGTGTGCGAGCATGCCCAGTTCAGACTGTCAGTGTTCTGTTGCCTGACGTGTCTCATTTATTCAAGTGTGCGAGCATGCCCAGTGTGACCTTTCAGTATGTTGCTGTCTGAGGTCCACTACATCTGTTGATGTATGTGCACATGTCCAATATTAACATTTCTACTGTGTGTGTTGAAAGTCAGGTTCTATTCTTACTGCAGGACTCACCTTTGTGTCATAACTCGACAGGGATTATGCTGTGCTGCAGGATTTCCATGGAATACTTAGCATAGACTTATCAACATTTCTTCATACAGGCTGGCCACTGCAATACTGTCATGACTTAGTGATTCAGTACTATCACTATCATGCATAGTATCCTGGGTTCGAGGCCCATCACTGCTTTATATTTCCATACTGAGCAGACCAGACTGCTTAAGGGCCAGTAGAGCAAATATGAACATGTTGCCTTTTGTTCAGCTATGCCCTACTTAGGTTCATAGGTTAATAGGTTCATACTAGGCTAGCTGCCCTGAGGCATTTACAAGCCTAGCCAGAGTGTGTTTGGCTTTCGCCACCCTCTGAACTGATTTTACTGTGCCCTTTTTATGGTTAGTTTACTGTGCCTCTGTCTAGTAGTGACACTCACGTAATCCCTGTGGTAAACCTACGATCTCCCATCCACTTGTCAAGATTCCTCTTGAAGAGAGTCAGTGAGGGGCTCTGCCTAACATGGACTGGGATTCTATTCCAGAGCAAAGGGAGCCTCTGGGTTAGGAATCTGTCCCTCCAGCATGTCCAATTTATTTCTGTGCTCAGGTTCATGTCCCTCGAAAGCATAGCTATACGGGTATTTGGATTTTATGAGGTGGAGCATGTTCATTAATTCCGGGTTGGACATGGCTTTATACATCAGGCATAGATCGCCTCTAAGTAGGTGTTATGCAACTGAGTAGAGCTGTAGTTTCTTTAACGAAGCAGCATATGGCATCTGTTTGAGTCCCATGATCCTATTTGTGAGGTACTTTTGGGGTCTTTCTAGTTGCTGCAGGTGTCAGGTAAGGTATATCACAAATGGGGCATTGTATTCAATTATGGGCCTGATGAGGGATGAATAAAGGGGCACAATGACCTCCCTCGATGTAGATGTGAATCCTTTCATGATAAGATGGGCTATATAGAAGGTCTTTCTAACCACTTTGGCAATGTGGCTGTCAAAGGGGAAATTACTGTCAACTTGGGTCCCCAGGTCCCTAATTACTTCTTCCATACTTAATGGATTCCCGCCTATGTGGTAATTTGTGTGCACTTTGTTTTTGCCAAAGGGTATGACTATACACTTTTTAGCGTTTAGCTTTAGGCCATGGCTCTGGCACCTGTTATCCATCTCTAGGAGACCCTTTTGGAGGATGCTTGTGTCAGCTGGAGAGTCAAATTATGGTGCACAGTTTTCAGTCATCTGCAAACCTGGTCAGCCACAGTCCTCCCATGTTAGCCTGTACCTCCAAAAAATATATGCCGAAAACGAGGTCCCAGGACTGCGCATTGTGGGATGCCACTTGTAACTGGTTTAGAGTCTGACATGGCTCCAGCAATTCTGACTATGTGGGTTCTGTCCTTGAGCCAGTTTGCAACCCATCTTATGACATAGGGGTTTATATATATGCTGGAGAGCTTATCTATGATGCCCGAGTGGGGTATTGAGTCGAAGGCTTTTGCGAGGTCCAGGTAGGCTGTGTGGACTACCTTCTCCTCATCAATGGCCTTGGTGATTGTTTCAAAGAACTTGACCAGGTTTAAGAGGCAAGATCTGCCCTTAATAAAGCCAAATTGGGCAGGATCCAGTGTCTGTAGGTCCCCAATGTCTTTGTTTATGAGTTCCATGATGATCCTCTCCATAGCTTTGCAGACCGGGCTAGTCAGGTTTATGGGGCGATAGTTTCCAGGGTCCGTAGAGGCACCACCTTTGTGGAGTGGGCCCACTGTTGCTTTACGCCATTCTTTGGGTACATATCCTGTAGTAAGGTTGAGATTGAACAGCAGCTGTATGAGGGGGTTTAGCTCTTCTTGGAGTTCATGTGGAACGCAGACCGGGACACCATCTGGTCCCATTGATGCTGTGTTTTTTGCTTTGGAGAGGGTGGCTCTCACCTGAGCATCTGAGATGTCAGGGAGGCAGCACTCTGCTGGGATAGATATTTGCTCTTTGGGGGGGGGGTAGAAGTTTGCACTGTACCTGTCTACCAGGATGTTGGCAATGTCTGTGGGTTCAGTGTATTTATTGTCATTTTGGACCAACTCTGAGCATATCTGGGAGATGCCACCCAGGTTCCTAACATAACTAAAGAGGGCCGTGTGATTATCTTTAGTGTCCTGTGCAATTTTTCTTTCGAAGCTGGCCTTGGATGATTTTATGAGGGAGCATAGTTTTTTGCTAGTACTGATCAGAGATGCGTTCCCTTTTAAGGATTTTGCTCTATCATGTAGTAGCATCCTCCTTCTGTTGTACAGCTTATTTATGGCTGGGTTCCACCAGGAAGGACACCTGCCTTTGGATGATTTGGTCTTGGATTTGTTTGGGATAGCATGATCCATGCATTCCTGAAGGTGTCCATAGAATGTGTTTATAAAGGATTCTGCAGTTTGAGCCGTACTTTCCACTGGCCCAGGGGTCTTGAAGGATTCCACCTCAGTTTTGGAAGTGTAACATTAGCTTTTGAGAAGTTTTTCACTGTGGTTTTCTGGGCTGTGGGTGGGATCAGGATGTGGATATCCAGTGGAATTGATTTATGGTCCGATCTTACCAATGAGGGGAATACCTCTGGTATGGAGCATAGAGTCCCCATGTTGGCGATGACCAGGTCCAGTATGTTATCCCCCCTTGTGGGGGTGGTGACTAGTTGTTCTATAGCATTTGAGATTATAAATTCTAGGAACCTTTGGCCTAGGGTGTTGGGTCTTGAGTACTGCTCCCAGTCAATGTTTGGGTAGTTGAAGTCACCCAATATAATGGTGTTTGGAGAGACCTTCATATACTTAGACCCAGCTTGTCCAACATTGCTCAGTTTTAACCAACAGTGCTGGACGTTGCCCAATATTACTCAATATTGACCACAGTTGTGCTAGTTGGTGTGTGTGATTTTCTTTACATATACTACATGGTGCTAAATGCTGTTTAGCACTGCTTTATATTGCTTAACACATGTCAATCATGCCTCAGGTGGTGCTGCAGGGCTGGCTATGTCGGATGCACATACTACACTCCCTATACATGTTTGGAAGCAGGTGGTGTCAACTTAGGCATCCCTTTTACTATATGTGCGAGTCAGAGAGAGGTATCATTTCCAGGGTTCCTACTGAGCCAGTGTGTGTGCTATACATTGCCTCTTTGCCAAGGCCAAAGCATACTGGGCATGCCTCCTTCTGCCTACTGGGGCCGGCTCAGGTTATTCCTCCTCCAAGTAATGCTCTGCCTGTGATGGCCTTGGCAATGGTGGGGGGCTGTTTGGCCCAGGCCTACGCTGGTCCTGCTGCAGCTGTTTTCGCAGGATCATATTATGTAGCATAGCACCTACCATGACAATTTGGGTACATGTAGTTGGTGAGTACTGCAAGGCTCCACCAGATGTGTCCAGGCACCGGAACCATGACTTGAGCAGCCCAAACACACGCTTGATTACATTTCGTGTTTCTACGTGTGCCTCATTATGGCGTTCCTGTTCAGGTGCGTGTGCGTTTTTGATGGGTGTCACCAGCCACGGCTCCAGTGCATAGCCAGCATCCCACACTACGTGACCATGTGGGATGTCCCCATTGCCAAATGTCTGGTACAGCTGCGTCAGATGCCAGATATGGGAATCATGGTAGCTTCCAGGGCAGCCAGCACACACATTCAGTATTATGCCATGGGCATCACACACGACCTGGCAGTTGATGGAGGGGAAGCCCTTGTGGTTGAAGTAGACCCTACCCCGCTCACCGGCTGGTGCTTTGATGCATATGTGCGTGCAGTCTATTGTACCCACAACCTCAGGGTATTCCGCTATTTGCTGGAAGAGACGCATATTGCTGGCCAATTCCTCACAGGAATTGAGGAAATATACATGATCACCGACATGTGCTGACATGGCATCCAGGAACTGGTGCAGTACCATGGATGCTGATGCCTGTGATATCCCCATAATATCACCAGTTGGTCTATGGAAGGTTCCTGTTGCTAATATTCTTAGGCCAGCACATACCTTGGTTTCCACTGGGATGGGATCCCCTCTGTTGGTTCTGTGTGTGAGGCATGGCCTGCACAGCTCAACAATTTGCTGCAAGAGGTCTCTGTCCACTCTATAGCGCTCCACTATCTCCAGCTCATGTAGCCCCTGGTAGGTTACCCTGGGCCTGTACACTCTTCTCCGTCTCCTCACTGTGGGTTGTCCAGCAGCATTTGCATTATCACCACCATCAGCATGTTGCATATGTCGCCTTATAACAGCAATGGCAGCCCCTAACATTTCTTTGTCTCAGTGAAGCTTTTTCAGTTTTCACTTCTATCAGCTTACTGCAGTGTTGCAGTGTCTCTTGAGAGAAACATAATGGACTGTTGTTTGCAGAGTTTTAAGTGCTGGGATGGGCTGGGCTAGTGTACTGTGTAATTGCCTGATTCTGATTGTTTTCACCTGCAAGCTCTGCTAGTACTCCCTGGTAACTTCCTACTATTTGGTGTGCTTCCTTTTTCCTTTCTGTTTCCTCAGCGGGGAGTGCCACGCACACAAGCGCAAACACACTCACAGCAGCTCACACGCATGCACACATGCTTACACGGAGTAAAACTTGCTTATTCTTGTTAAAATGCGTGCACACCAGCGCAAACACGCTTACAACTGTTTACACAGCCTTACATATGCTTACTCTGGCTTACACGCGCACACACACACTAACACGCGAGCACACTGTCTTACTTGGGTTTACTGGCACGCACACGCGCGCATGCACGCTCAGCAAGAAACTTTGGTGTTATCCACGGCATACACCTTCAATTTCTTTACTTTACCTAGTCTACCTGTTGACACACCTCTTTCAATGATATGTAAATGCCACCTGACACATGCCACTCAGCTCCAATGAGCTTCACTTCTTTCATATAT
Organism: Protopterus annectens; assembly: GCF_019279795.1. Classification (NCBI taxonomy): domain Eukaryota; kingdom Metazoa; phylum Chordata; order Ceratodontiformes; family Protopteridae; genus Protopterus; species Protopterus annectens. The sequence continues at coordinate 1,711,695,893 of NC_056726.1, read as the reverse complement.
GCCTCCCTCATGATATCACGTATCTTCTACTCTGTTACTCCCTTTATCCTACTCCTACACTCCACTGATTGTGCTCATTTGCTATGTAAACTTGCGATTCACTATCCTAACCCTCATCTGCATGGGATTGCCTACTAATGCTTGGTTACATCTCTTAGACTGAGCTTCCCCCCTTAGCAACCTCTACTCGGTGGCCATGTTGTCTTCAGCCTTCCATTCACTTGCATTGTAAATTCATATCAGCTATAAAATCCACATTTGTGGATCAGAATTATTGATTTTCTGTTTTTTAGGGCGCAGAGCGTTTGCGCGGTGCTGTGCTATGCTTAAACCCCGGAGATCGGGATGAAAAAAAAAAGTTATTTATTTTTATTTTGCATCGGTGAACATTGACAATGGCCATATTTTTGGCCATTAGTATGCTTCCTCCTGTAAATGCATCCTTTTTTTGGAGCTGTCACGGCTCCGTTTTGCTATTTGCAGAACCATACTCAGTTGTCAACTGAGTACATTTCTGCAAATAACACTACTCCTACTTGGACAGGTTCGGGTTTCCTGGGTCGCAAATTTACCTAATTTGCATAGCTTTCACTTGCAATTGAGGTAATTTGCATATCCAAGCCCTGTCCGTGTAGGACTAATTTAAGGAGCTCTGTTACATGCCCTTACCGGCTCTTCCTGGATCGCTCGGCGGACATGTTGGCTGCATGGAGTCTTACTCTACTCTTAGACACCGTGCAAGCCTTCGTGAATCCGGCCCCCTTTGTAATCACCTCTGAAATAATATTTAAATATTACATTTAGAAGTCTCTCAGTCAGACTGGGTAGTCTGTTCTTGGAACCTGACTAAGGAGGAAGACCACTTACCCACTTCATCTTGCCTTGCACTAGTAAGTGACTAGGGACTGGTACTCTTTAGATTAGTCAGGAAAATATAGTGAGCATAGTTAAGTATTGTTTTTATGTAACTGTAATAACTGTAATATTTAGTATTTTCTTTTTCTTTTATTATTTATTATTAAATATATTTAAACTTTTTATTGTAGCTGGTCCTTTTAAGAAAACATTTAAATTTGGGGAGTATTTGCAATATTTATTTGGTGATAACTTTGGCCACTCCTGAAAGTTTGGTTGTTTGGTCAACATTACTATTTGTATTAATATTAATTTCACCCAGTATAATTGGGTACCCTTGCATTCCGCGGTGGTACAGCGGTAGACTTGTTGCCTCACAGCAAGAGGTTCTCCTGTTTGATTCTCGGATGCAGTGCCTTCTGTGTGGAGTCTGCATGTCCTGCCCGCGGTTGAGTGGCCTCTGAAAGACATGTGTGAATGGGCGTGCCTTCACTGAAGGTTGGGTGTCGGGCTGGCAACTTGGCACCAGAAAAATCGACTGCCAATCATTAGCGGACCAGAGTTCCACTGTTTCAACCCCTAACTGGGAAAAGCCAAAAAGACAAACAACAACAATAATTGGGTACCCTTGCAAGAGCCTTAGGTAATTGGCTTTTTAGTACCTGGTAGCAGTGATAAAGTACAGTTGTGTACACTTACCATAAATGTAGATGTTCAAGTGTATTCACTGTTGCAGTCATTACATTTGGGTAATCTGCTAGTAGGTTGCCCTCAGTCGGCCTGAATATCAAAGTCTTGGGTCCTGCGTCAGTTGCTGTCTCTTCTTCCATGATGTCAGGTCGTCAGGGGTATAAAACAGGCAGCTGATGCTATTTTATTTAGTTTTTCTTGCCCCAGATGTCAGGTGCCCCCCGAATGGGAAACAAAAAAAAAAAAAAAAAAAATATATATATATATATATATATATATATATATATATATATATATATATAAATATATATATATATATATATATATAACTATATATACATGAAAATGTAACAACATAAACTTTACCTTCATCTAAAAGCAAATACACCACAAAGGCTGTAGAATATAGTGAAGGAAAGATAATCTTCAGAATAAAAGGGGATGGTGGGTGGGTAACCTGGACTGCAACAGTGAATACACTCGAACATCTACATTTATGGTAAGTGTACACAACTGTACTATGTTCTTCGTGTTTCACTGTTGCAGTCATTACATTTGGGTAAAATCCCAAAGCTATGGATGGGAGGCTGGAACTAAATAGCATTAGGAGCGGATATAAGGCCCTGCAAAACTGCAGTGGCAAAGCCTGCCCTGGACTTAGAAAAGAGAAGCAAATGATAATGCTTTGTAAAAGTATGCACAGAACTCCAAGAAGCAGCCTCTAATATGTCTTTGGTTGGTACCCCTCTGAGAAAGGCTGCTGATGTAGATGCAGCCCTGGTGGAATGTGACCTAATGCCCTTGGGCACCGGTTTACCATGATGCAAGTAGCAGAAATAAATGTAGTGGCTTATCCACTTTGAAATAGTCTGCTTTGAAATAGCCTTTCCCTCTGATTCTGCAGCAAATGCCACCAGTAGCTGTTCAGTTTTTCTTAGAGATTTGGTCCTGTTTAGGTAGCATCTTAGTTGTCTGTGCACGTCCAAAGAATGCAAAATCCGCTCCCACGTGTTCTGCGGATTTGGTAAAAGGTTGGCAGGTGAATAGTTTGATTAAGAAACACACACAAAGAACTGGAAGATAAACTGTTTTATAAAAAACACGGCAAAGCTTTCAGGTCAAAGAACCCTTCTTCAGTGCATACATCTAGTGTTAAAATCACATTAAATATATAGTACGGGTCTAGGTCACATGACTTGCAGCCAAAGGTCATATGATCATTACATTCAAATGTTATACAAAACTTTTTTAAAATACATATCACTTTAATTTACTCTGCTGTAAAAATTTTAGCACAGGTTTCAGTGTAACAATGTCATTGATGCCTGGGGTTTTGTCTGCTTGCAATCTAGTTATCCACTCATATTCTTTTAGTTCTAGTTTGTTATTCATATCCCCACCCCTCTCTGCTTTTTCAACTATGTGTACAACTCTAAACATAAATGTATGTTGTGCCCCATGTTCTGCTATATGTTTATAAAGGGAGTTTGTATTTACTGCTCTATTTATCTCAGACTTGTGTTCAATTATTCGATTCTTTAATTTCCTTATAGCTTTACCTATATAAAATGAGGAACACATGGAGCATATATACAACTGCAGTAGTATTACAAGTAGCTTTAATATTGAAATGGTAGTATCTCTTTGTTAAAGGATGTCTAAACATATGGTTAGTTCCTTCATGTATATCTCCACAGCATGTGCAGTTGTAACATTTAAACGTCCCTAGTTTAGTTATATTCCTGGGTATATATGTATTAAATTCTTTGTAACATAGTCTCTGTTTAATTGTTCTCATATTTCTAAAACCAAAATATGGTTTCACATCTAATATTTTTTTAATTTCATCACATGCCATAAGTATGAGCCAATTTTTCTCTATTATTCTTTGTATTATATGTGTATTGGAATTAAAGGAAGTAACAAACCTCACCTTGTTGTCACGTTCTCTCATTTCATTACATATATTACCTCCTGTATATATAGGCTTTAGTGTGGTAGCACGCAAGATAGAAACGATCTGTGCGTTACTAGAATTGGTTTTAACTAATAATATATTCATGTTCAATCAGCAATTGTATTTACAAGTATCGGGTGTAGCTATGGGTACTTCCATAGCAAACACCTATGCGAACTTGGTGTTATACGTATGGGAACAAAAGTTTATGTTGAATAAAGATAATAATTTTGTGAGTAATTTAATATTTTACCAAAGATTCGTTGATGATTGTTTTTTATTATGGAAAGGCACAGAACAACAACTGAGTTCTTTCCTGGAATATTTGAATGAAAGTACGAATTTTTTAAAATTTAAGATGCAGTATGCAAGAGATAAAATAGTATTCCTGGATGTTATGTTAGAAAAAAACTTTAAATTCTTTTGAGACAAGTATATATCATAAAGAAGTGCACTCTGGACGCTATCTGAATTATGCCAGTATGCATGCCCCTCATATATTCAAGAGTATAATAGGATCTCAACTCAGTAGAGTTAGTAAGTTAAACACTAATGAAATAATGTTTAAAATACAACTTGATAATACTATACAAGAACTGCTATCAAGTGGCTACAATAATAGATTAGTCTTAGAACAGAAAAGGAAAATTATAGCACAGAGACCCACCACACTAAAGCCTATATATACAGGAGGTAATATATGTAATGAAATGAGAGAACGTGACAACAAGGTGAGGTTTGTTACTTCCTTTAATTCCAATACACATATAATACAAAGAATAATAGAGAAAAATTGGCTCATACTTATGGCATGTGATGAAATTAAAAAAATATTAGATGTGAAACCATATTTTGGTTTTAGAAATATGAGAACAATTAAACAGAGACTATGTTACAAAGAATTTAATACATATATACCCAGGAATATAACTAAACTAGGGACGTTTAAATGTTACAACTGCACATGCTGTGGAGATATACATGAAGGAACTAACCATATGTTTAGACATCCTTTAACAAAGAGATACTACCATTTCAATATTAAAGCTACTTGTAATACTACTGCAGTTGTATATATGGCTACGTGCTCCATGTGTTCCTCATTTTATATAGGTAAAGCTATAAGGAAATTAAAGAATCGAATAATTGAACACAAGTCTGAGATAAATAGAGCAGTAAATACAAACTCCCTATATAAACATATAGCAGAACATGGGGCACAACATACATTTATGTTTAGAGTTGTACACATAGTTGAAAAAGCAGAGAGGGGTGGGGATATGAATAACAAACTAGAACTAAAAGAATATGAGTGGATAACTAGATTGCAAGCAGACAAAACCCCAGGCATCAATGACATTGTTACACTGAAACCTGTGCTAAAATTTTTACAGCAGAGTAAATTAAAGTGATATGTATTTTAAAAAAGTTTTGTATAACATTTGAATGTAATGATCATATGACCTTTGGCTGCAAGTCATGTGACCTAGACCCGTACTATATATTTAATGTGATTTTAACACTAGATGTATGCACTGAAGAAGGGTTCTTTGACCTGAAAGCTTTGCCGTGTTTTTTATAAAACAGTTTATCTTCCAGTTCTTTGTGTGTGTTTCTGACTGCTATTCTACTTTTGCAAGTGTTTAGTTTGATTAAGAGCCACACTGGATACCACCTTAGGCATAAGGGAAGGACTGGTCCTGAGGGACACTCTGTCTGGGTAAAATATAATAAAAGGCTCCACAGCCATGAGGGCCTGCAGCTCTGAAACTTTTCTTGCTGAAGTAATTGCCAGAAGTAAAGCTGTTTTCCAGGACAAAAACTTTATATCTGCATTAGCAGCTGGTTCAAATGGAGGCAGGGTGAGTTTTTCCAACACAAAACTGAGGTCCCATGCAGGAATTGGTGATCTTCTGGGAGGCCTTACATTTTTGGCCCCTCTAAGATACTGTTTTGGCAGAGGATGAGAAAAAATTGGTGGCTCTGTGTTGTAATGAGCCGAGATGGTAGAGGCATGGATTTTTATTGATGAAAAAGATAGGCCCTTGTCAAGCATCTCAGTCAAGTATTGCAAAATCTGAGGAATATTTGGCTTTGCTGTGTCAGTTCCTTGTGCTTGGTTCCAAGCACAGAATCTCTTCCATTTATCAGCATAAGATTTTCTAGTACTATGCCTTCTGGCTTCCAAAATGGCATCCATCACAGATTTACTGAGAGGTGTTGTTTGAATAACTACATGATCAGCCATGCTGCCAGGTTCAGAGTTTGGAGCTGATTGTGCAGAATTTGATTGTGCTGCTGAGACAGTAGATGTAGTATTTGAGGCAAGCAGCAAGGATGGATTTGAGACATATTTCTTAGGATTGGGTACCAGTGTTGGCCAGTCCGGGGCAATTAGAATCATTTTTGGTTTTTCTTGTCTGATCTTTAGTAGGACCTTGGGAAGAAGAGGCAGAGGAGGAAAGGCGTAAACTGATAGGTTTTTCCAACTGAAGGACAGGGCATTCACTTTCCATGCTTATCTGTGATAAGTCCTTGTGCAGAATTTGTCCAGTTGATAATTCTGGGGAGAGGCAAATAGATCTATGTCTGGGCTCCCTTATTTCTTTGGAATCATGCTGAAGACTTGTGGGTCCATTTTTCACTTGTGAGGGTCCATAAGGTTTCTGCTTAAGTCGTCTGCCAGAGTGTTTTGTTTTCCTGGCAGGAATTGAGTTTGAAGATGTACTTGGTAAGTCAAGGCTATGTCCCACACAGTCATAGCTAGTCTGCAAAGGCAGTAGGAGTGTGTGTCCCCCTACTTGTTCATGTACCACATGACTGTGGTGTTGTCCGTCTTTATCAGTAGTTGTCCTGGATGAAGTAAGTCCTTGAAGGCTGTCAGGGCATTCTGAACAGCTAACATCTCTTTCTGATTGATATGCAGATGCATTTTCTTTGGGCTCCATATGCCCTGAATGCATCTCCCTGCCAGGTGGGCCCCCCAAACATAGTTGGATGTGTCTGTAGTTAGGGTTTGGTAGGCAGGGGGTAGAGTGAAAGACCATCCCATGTTCTGGTGACATGTCTCTGCCCACCAAAGAAACTCCTGTTGTAGGCAGGGAATGAGGGGAATCATTGTTTCCAGGCTGTGACAGTGTTGACTCCATAAACTTTTTAGATACCACTGTAGTTTCCTCATATGCAATCTTGCATATGGAATCAGTAGAATGCAGGATGCCATGAACCCCAAAGCCTGCAGAATTTGTTTTGCAGATAACTGGGTTTTTGTTGCCATCTGTTTGAAGTAAATATTCAGTTGCCTTTGTTTTTTTCTGGTGCAAGGTAAGCCATCTGGGCAGTTGTATTCAAGCTTGTACCCAGGAATGTTATCTTTTGAGAGGGTACCAGTTGTGATGTCTTTTTGTTTATTGTGTACCCTAGGAATGTCAGAAGCCTTTTTACAAATGCCAGATGTTGAAGAAGAATGTCCTTGTTTTCTGCTTGAATGAGACAGTCATCCAAGTAAGGATAGATTTGTATACTTCTTTGTCTGCAAAATGCAATTACTGGTGCCAGGCACTTTGTAAAGACCCTGGGTGCAGTAGATAAGCCAAAGGGCAGTGCAGAGAATTGGTAATGCATAAAGCCAGCCTTGAAGTGGAGGTATCTTCTGCATGACTCCCTTATTGGGATATGCAGGTATGCCTCTTTTAAGTCTAGAGTCACTAGCCAAGCCTTCTTGCTCAGCATGGGCAGAAGCTGCTACAAAGTTAGCATTTTGAATTTTGGTATGTCCAATAATGTGTTCAAAATTGATAAATCCAGTATTGGGCACCAGGCCTTGTCTTTTCTAGGTACCAAGAAGAGTCTGGAGTAAAACCCTTGTCCTTTTTCCTTTTCTGGCACTGACTGAATAGCCCCCATATCCATGAGGGACGTAACTTGTTTCTGTGCCTCTGCCGATTGATTTCGTGGCAGATCTGGCCAACCATTTGGAATTGGCAGAGTATGGAAATGAAATCCCTGGGATGCTATGTTTAATACCCACTTGTCCTGGGTTATTAACTGCCAATTTTGAGCATGAAGTGCTACTTTTCCCCCTAAAGGGGCTGCCAAAAGATAAGTGCTTGGTGATGGCAGAGGGAAGTCATTGAGACTGTTTACTGTAGGGTTGTGCTTTATTTCCTCCAGATTTGGAGGTAGAGGCACCCCATTGCTTTGACCTGTAGGAATCCTGTGAATGGTATCTAGAGCCCTCTGAGTGCCTGGATTTGCCCTGTGAAGCTCTGTCGGACACATGAAAGGACCAATTTTTTGTAGGCCAGTGTCTACTGAATCTTGGTGGCTGCACTTGCAAAAAATCTTTTACAGTTTGCATAGACTTAGCTTTGTCTTCCATTTTCTTTAAAACCTCTTCTGTCTTAATACCAAACAGAGTATCATGCTGTAAAGGTGAATCCAACAATTTAGCTTTAACATGATCAGGCAAATTTTGTTCCTTTAGCCAGGCATGCCTTCTAATCACAGATCCAGTAACTGTGGCCCTGCAGGAGGCCTCCAAGGAATCAAAACCACATTGCAAAGTATGCTTCCCAACTTGTTCTGCTGCATGCAATAATTCCTGCAATTCTTTATTTTCCACACATTCAGTAATCAACATCATTTTCTGTTTCATTAATCCCATAACATGCTGTTGATATTTAAGCATATGAAACTGGCAGTTTGAGGCCCTAACTGCCAAGGTTGCAGACGTATAAACCTTCTTTCCCCATCTATCCAGCTCCCTGGAATCTCTATCAGAGGGAGTAGGATTCTTAGCTCTTGAGGCCTTTACACCCTTGGGACCCTGTGAAATAGTTTCAGGGTCAGCTGCAGGGTTTTTGAATAAAAATATGTGTGAGTCAGGAACCCTGTAATATCTGTCTGGCTTGCTAGGAGCCTGAGGTAAGGAATCTGGAGTCATGCTTGATTCTGAAAACACATCAACAATGTCTAATACAGGAGGTATAGCTAAAGGCCTATGCTGATGGAAAAGAAGGAAATCCCTAAGCCTCTTTTTCGATTCTGAGAAATCTTGACTCTCCCAATGAAAATGTTTCCTCGAAGTATGCAAGGTTTTTCCAAAGGAATAATCTTCAGGAGGAGATGCAGATGGGATGGATTCCTCTGCATCTGAAACCTCATAGGGTGGTATAGAAAATTCCTGATCAGAAAAGGAATCAGAAGAAATAGAAACCTGATCTGAAGATTCATAATCAGTGTCTTGCCTAGGCCTCTTTTCTGGGGGTGGGGGGTGGGGCATAGAGGCCTGAGCATGTGGCTCATGCATCATTTTTTTAGCCTTAGAAGTTGCCTTTGTCTTTGTTTTTGAAGCTGGCGTCGGTTTTATATAGAAATGCTGAGGCCTGAAGACACCCTCAGAAGCTGGCGCCTGCTCAGCTGCTCCGGACCCATCTGAGGGAGAGGCATCCGCGGGTACAATACATTGAGAAGATTAGAGGCCTGCGACTCGAAAGTAGCAGGTATCATGGGCTGTGAAAGCACCTCAATGAGTACCGGCGAACCAGCGACTGGCTTAGGAGAAGATTCGTCGTCAGTTTTGGACCTTGACAGTCTGTCTCTGTCCTTTTCCTTGCGTTTTTTCTGAACTCCGGTAGTCGGATTGCTATCCGATGACATTTCAGGGTAGTTAAATTTGTTTCCAAAATATTTTGAAGCAAATATGTACCGACGCTTAATAGTGCGTTGGTTACATCTAGCACAAAACCGACAGCAAGGCACGTTATGATCTGGGCCTAGGCAAGGAATACAGTACAAATGAAAATCCTTATGTGGTATTTGCTTCCCACAAGTAATGCAATTATTAACTTTTACTGACATCGATATGGAGCAAGAAAAAGTTTCCCCAACGGGGTACTTAGCTTTAATTGAACACTTCAGTTCTGAAACTCGAATTCGAAAATTTCAGGAGTCGGACAACCGGCACTTGCGAACTGCTTCTGCTTCGGGCACCGCGCAGCAAGAAAGACAAAAGAAAATGGCATTGGCTGCCTGTTTTATACCCCTGACGACCTGACTTCATGGAAGAAGAGACAGCAACTGACGCAGGACCCAAGACTTTGATATTCAGGTGACTGAGGGCAACCTGCCAGCAGATTACCCAAATGTAATGACTGCAACAGTGAAACACGAAGAACATCTACCTTATAGTCTGGGAAGAATGTGGGATAGCTACTAAACCTGTGCTAGCCTTTCCTAGGTGTGTGTGTGTGTGTGTGTGTGTGTGTGTGTGTGTGTGTGTGTGTGTGTGTATGTGTGTATGTGTGTGTGTGTGTGTCCACGCAAATCACATCTCAATGTATGTTTGTGTGTCAGGTACATGGAGCAGGGTCACAAAGCTCAAGTTTCACACAGAGAGTGGTGGAGGACTCAGCTTGGGCACTCGGCTGAGGACTTAACTCTGCAGCTATACCAGTGGGGAGTCTTATTGGGGACCTGGAGGGAGACAGATAGAGAAACCAAGGCCCAGGGCCGAATGTGCTTTCTGTGTGCTCTTAAGGGAAATTGTGCTTGATGGGGAGAGGTTTGCATCTGGAAATACTGAGTGTATCCATTTTTGTTCCAAGTGAATGTCCCTCTCCAGTGTCAGTGTTGAGGATTCAGGCTCCTTGATTACTGGCCCAGAGTGGGGATATCACAAAGACCAAGACTGGTCTGACCAGACAGGGCAACATTACCATAAGTTTTGGCTCTTCCGTCTTGCTTTCAGAAACATTTTTGGAGAAGGATTGGAGGGAAAGCATATAGAACATCTTGATTCCAGGAAATGGAGTCTGTATTCACTGCACATGCTCACTGCATGGCAATGCGTTTTAGGATTTCTTTACTTAATACTCATCCTATGAGGTGAACACATTTTTCTTCAGACTCTCCTACTTCTGCATTACAGACTGACTTTCCTGTGCAACTACAGTCCTGCAAACTACTCAAGTGCCTGTTCATGTGATTTGTCACTGTACTTTTGTCACAATGGGTATGTAGATGGCTCAGAAGAACAGATCTTGTCTAAAGACCAGATGCTACATTATCATGGGCAATTTGCAGGGGCGGCAAGACTAGGTGTTCCTTTACTTGTTGATATACCATATCACCATGATATTGTTTATCACGGCTGAATGTGCAAGACAGTGTACTGCAGAAGAAATGGATGGAATGCAGTGTATATTACAGATACAAGTATGTGGCTCTGCCAAGACATGTCCATTTGGTAACCTTCACAGGTCATAAGAGGGGAACACACCCACCCACAGAGGAAGAGTAGAGACTTTCACACAAACTTACATATCTCTCGACCTCTTAGATCAAGAAATATGGACAAAGCCTGGAATAATGGGGGGGACAAAGGGCCAAAAACAGGGACATACTTTAAATACTGCTCTTATAAAGTTAGAAAGTTACTACATTAACAGGTTTTGTGTTAGCATGCATTTTCTGAAGGATATATGTCTGAAACTAAAATGTATGTCATTATTTGCTGACTCCATTCATCAGTGATATGCCAGAAAACCACAAATTTTATGTGAAATGGACCAAAAATATGAGGCAAAAATCTTGACATTCTGCAAAAAATGTAAACAGTTGAGAGCTATGCACAAGTATGTACGTCATACAATATAGCAGCAAAAAGCCGTATGTGAAAGAGGAACCAAAATATTGGCTGCCTGGATGATGTCCTTCTACATCTGTGTCCATCTTTATGTGAAAGAATGAGCTGAACAATCATGGAAATGCTGAGTTTTGACAGGCAGTGGTTAGAAAATATTGAAATAGAAAAAATAAACTTGCAACAAGATATGTGCAGGAGTTTCTAAACATATACTTTACAACAAAAGTGAGCTGTCTTATGGTATATATACAGGGTCCCCCCAAGTCTTTGGTATTTTTCAGAATGTTCTACTCCCTGTTTGGCAGAATGAGACATTCAGGGTAGACATGTGTCTCTAACAACAACAAAAAAAAAAGATGATAAACTAGATCTACCTTCAAAGGTTGTAGACTGTTGAGCATCTTGGTTTAATATTACACTGAGGGTTTAATGGAATATTAATTAGTCCTAAAAAGTGCAGCATTTTTTTAAGTTACAATTTTACATGTATAACCCCCATCAAAAAGGGAGGCACGTTTATCAGTACCACAGCATGGCAGCTTATGCATGGAAAATATCCTAACTTAAAAATTTCTTCTTGCAGACCTAGCTCCCCAACTTCTGGTACTTTAAACACTTTCAAATGCTGTAGAGCTGATACCCTACAGTAATAGCAATCAATGCAGATATTTACACACGTTATGACTTCATGCTACAGCCACCCAGCTGCACACAAATAACGTCTGCTAGTTGCACAACTAATAGAACCGTAATGTAAAAAAAAAATGTCTTCTACACCGATGATGCTGTAAAAGTGGGAGGTAAAAATATTAAGTTCATCTGTGGCATGTCTTCTACTCCTCTGTAATTAACTCTACCACAGATTATTTTTCTCTGTAGCTCACCTTTGTCATGTACTCTACTTCTGTGTAGCTCTCCTCTGAAATAGTCTCTGCTTCTGTGTAGATCCCCTCTGGCATGGATTCTGCTTCTTTGCCCACTGTGGCAGACATTGCCTTTTCTGTCTCACCAAAAATGTCTCACAATCGACTTCAAACTGCCAAAAATATCAAAGCAGTAGTTTGTAAAGTTTAAAAAACAGACATCAATATGCTTTATTTTTTTATTCAGTATTATTTTAAGTATTATAATGCTGACATACAAAAGTAGTTTTAACCCTGCACTCAATTCCAAACTAAACACAATTTACTCTAATCATTTGTTAACTGGATAAGATGGGCTGGTCTAAGGATTCTTTTTAGTCAAAATGCAAGGTAAAAGATACAAACATTACAGAAAACAATACATTACCAAAACAGAGACATTGTTAAGATTTAAGTGGCAATAAGGAAGGCCCACATGAACACAAGGTGAGATGCCTGATAAGTGGACCGTAACAGACACATATACTAACTCTTTATGAAAAAGCTTAGTCAAGAATCTTAGACTTGATGGAGTTGAGACAGATTTTGGTTTAACTTGACTGGAGGAACACCAGATCCAGGACCTCTTCCTTGTAACCAGGTAACACTCCCTACTGTCAGTTTCTCAACCAAGTAACACTCCCTAATGTCAGGTTTCTAAGCATCTTATAATAAGCATACCACCTCTGGAGAGAACACCTCTGTGTGTGTGTGGGGGGTGTGGGCTACCAATCATCCATGTGGTGACTCTCAGACTATTGAGGTTTGGGTGCACTATAGACCACCTTCATGAGTTAAACAGAGTGTACTGGAATGAAAAGGATAAGGGGCATTGCAGTGTCATTTTCACTAGTGAAGAGAACTGTGATGATAGAGGTACTGCCAGTCATGCCAGGAGAAGCAGGGCAGTGGATGCGTAACATATGCAAGCACAGTTAGCTGGGATTTTGTAAAGAATTATATGTTATTTGTATATCAAACTGATTTGTACAGATGCTTGCACTGGAAAATATATTTGTAAAGCTGCTTGTGTTAAAATGTATCAACGGTGTGCCCTGCTGGAAAGAAAAGAAATGTACATGCATTATTGCAACTGTTTAAATGTATATGTTTTAACAGAGGATACAGGAAGAGAAGAAGTTAATCTCAAACGTAAAAACAGCAAAGAAATCAAATACTGGGCCTGTGCCATAAAGATGTTATCTCACAGTTCTGAATAAAGCCAGAGACACAATGTCTGTAAGAAGTATGGTTTATTAGCTCCTGTAGGAAGAAAGGAAGTCCTTTATGGTTTTATGACTTCCAGGAGCTGCAGCAGATCTAAGCAAACCTCTTTCTGTGTGTATGGCAGCACAGGTGCTAATCTCCTGGAAGTGTCTAGTGTTGGTGAGTGTGGGAAACAGAGTCAGATGACCAGATGTGATGACACTGTAATCAACTCGGAAATAATATTTAAATATTACATTCAGAAGAGTCTCAGTCAGACTGGGCAGTCTGTTCTTGGAACCTGACTAAGGAGGAAGACCACTCACCCACTTCATCTTGCCTTGCACTAGTAAGTGACCAGGGACTGCTACTCTTTAGATTAGTCAGGAAAATATAGTGAGCATAATTAAGTATTGTTTTTATGTAACTGTAATAGCTGTAAGATTTAGTATTTTCTTTTTCTTTTATTATTTATCATTAAATATATTTAAACTTTTTATTGTAGGTGGTCCTTTTAAGCAAACATTTAAATTTTGAGAGTATTTACGTATATGTATTTGGTGATAACTCTGGCCACTCCTGAAAGTCTGGCTGTTTGGTCAACATTACTATTTGTATTAATATTAATTTCACTCAGTATAATTGGGTACCCTTGTAAGAGCTTTAGGTAATTGGCTTTTTAGTACCTGGTAGCAATGATAACTACCTTACAGTCTGGGCAGAAGGGGGGGGTAGCTAGTAAACCTGTGCTAGCCTTTCCTAGGTGTGTGTGTGTGTGTGTGTGTGTGTGTGTGTGTGTGTGTGTGTGTGTGTGTGTGTGTGTGTGTGTGTGTCAGGTACATGGAGCAGGGTCACAAAGCACTGGTTTCACACAGAGAGTGGTGAAGGCCTCAGCATGGGCACTCGGCTGAGGACTTAACTCTGCAGCTATACCAGTGGGGAGTCTTACTGGGGACCTGGAAGGAGACAGATAGGGAAACCCAGGCCCAGAGCTGAGTGTGCTTTCTGTGTACTCTTAAGGGAAATTGTGCTTGATGGGTTGAGGTTTGCATCTGGAAATACTGAGTGTATCCATTTTTGTTCCAAGTGAATGTCCCTCTTCATTGTCAGTGGTGAGGATTCAGGCTCCTTGATTACTGGCCCAGAGTGGGGACATCACAAAGACCATGACTGCTCTGGCCAGACAGGGCAACATTACAATAAGCTTTGGCTCTTCCTTCTTGTTTTCAGAAACATTTTTGGAGAAGGATGGGAGGGAAAACATATAGAATATCTTGATTCCAGGAAATAGAGTCTGTAGTCACTGCAAATGCTCACTGCATGGCAATGCATATCAGGATTTCTTTACTTAATACTCATCCTGTAAGGTGAACACATTTTTCTTTAGAGTCTCCTACTTTTGCACTACAGACTGACTTTCCTGTGCAACTACAGTCCTGCAAGCTACTCAAGTGCCTGTTCAGGTGATTTGTCACTGTACTTTTGTCACACTGGGTATGTAGATGGCTCAGAAGCACAGACCTTGACTAAAGACCAGATGCTACATTATCATGGACAATTTGCAGGGGCAGCAAGATTAGGTGTTCCTTTACTTGTTGATATACCATATCACCATAGTACTGTTTATCACGGCTGAGTGTGCAAGACAGAAGGATTGATCTGAAATCAGTAGTGCATAAATTATGACCACCATATATGTCTTGTATAGACGCCTGCATTTTAGCTTGCTGGACCACATATCCTAAACCTTGTGTGTTTGTATGTTCCCAGGTATAATCTATACAATCTAATACATCTAGAAAAAGTTGCAAGTGGCATGGGGTAGTAAGTTGCCCCTCCCCCTCCATCAAGCAGTCTTTTTAAAAAGCTACTACCGACCATGCTCTGCATCTCCAAAGTTCAAAGGAAGGGGGCAAAAGGTGTCAGATTAGTCCAACAGTATTTAAGTGGCCATGGGACTCATTGTTTAAAATTTTGCAATAATGAGTATAAGACATTTAGAATACCTTTAATGGCATTCTGCAGGGGTGGACACAGGCCATGAAGTTTGCCAGCCAGTCCTCCTTTGGAAGATTGTAAGGTGGTCAGTTAAATGAACCAGAAATAAGGGAACTGTGGCAGCATACATACATTCCTGCCTTGTATAATTCTCATACACCTGTATAACTTGTGCAAAACAAGATTAAATGAAATAACTAAATAAATTGCGGTTTGTGGATATTTAAGTCATCCTTCTAGAGTCTGTTTGGCTTAAGTAATAGGACTATGACAGATACATGAGGAGCAGATGTTTCACGTAAATCAGCAGTAAAGTAATGCAAACAGCACTGTGCTGTCCTAAACAATGGGGCTTACAGTGAAGTGCAGTCTCCTCCAAATCCACCTGTAGGAGTGGTCATGAAGGAGATCTTTAAGCATGCAGATGTTCGCTGCTGAAGAGAGTCAAAATAAAAGTTCTTTGTTCCACTGGTCTCCAAGAAGGGTAACTACTAAAAATTAAATTACATGCTTCTTTCTTTTTGTGTAGCTGTGCTCCCTCAGTGAAAATAACTGCTTAAAACAGGTGCTTATGCAGATCCTACACAGAAACCTGTGATCCCATTCAGTAATTTGATAAATGTGTGTTATAATGGGTAGCAAGAGGCCCTTCAAAGGGTACTGCATGTGAAGTCAGAGGATTAACTCTGTATGGAGTTGCCAGTTGTGATTCAGAGAACTGACCAGTAACACTAGCCTTTATCACAGTCATCTGTACAGACTTAAGATGCCACCAGGCTGTTCTGATGGCATCCCTAGATGACTGTGTCCAAAGGCAAGAGACCCAAAGACCCTTCAATCTACCACAAAACTCAGCAGGACATTTCTAGGGAGATGAGATAGAGGGGCTCAAGCCTAGTCTAACCAGCTGCTCATTAGTCTCAGGGCATCTTCAAAGAAGCTGTCATATGCAGGATAAGCAAACTGGTGGACTCAATATCCTTGCAAGTATCACAGACCATGACCTCAACATCCTTTGAATCTTCTAAAGACACGGTGAAAGAGGGAGTACCATAACGTCAGGGGTGACAGTGTAATGGACTGACACTGGGGAAAGGAAAACCAGTCCTGAAACACATATTAGCCAAAGGTACAGCAGGATGGGGAACATGCGTTCTCTAGGCTCAGCAAGATAATGCTGAGCTGTGATTCAGAGCTTGTTAGACTCCTGCTAATCTAACTGAATTTTATTTGTATATTGTGCTTGCTTCATCTATGTTTGAACCTGATGCAATAGACAAATTTTGTTATTTGCTATTGTTTCATCTCTGTTTTTACCAGACAGCAATGAGATTGAGTGCTGCTAATTTTGGACCTATAAACTCTGGCTCCTATGTTCATAGGTTCATAGGTTCATACTAGGCTATCTGCCCTGGGGCAATTATAAGCCTAGCCCGATTCTGTATGGCTTACGCCACCCCTTGATTTGAATATACTGTGCCTTTTTAAGGTTTAGTTTACTGTGCCTCTGTCTAATAGTGACACGGGAGTAATCCCTGGGACAAACCTACGATCCCCCATCCACCTATCGAGATTCTTCTTGAAGAGATTCAGTGAGGTGCTCTGCCTCACATGAACTGGAATTCTATTCCAGAGCGAAGGGAGCCTCTGGGTTATGAACCTGTCCCTCCAGCAAGTTCTATTTATTTCTGTGCTGAGGTTCAAGTCCCTCGAGCATGTGGCTCTAAGGGATTTAGATTTACTGAGGTGGAGCATGTCCATTAATTCTGGATTTGACATAGCTTTGTATGTCAGGCATAGATTGCCTCGAAGTAGGCGGTATGCAACTGAGTATAGCTGGAGTTTTTTTAACCGAGCAGCATATGGCATCTGTTTGAGACCCTTGATCCTCTTGGTGAGATACTTTTGGGGTCTTTCTAATTGCTGCAGGTGTCGGGTAAGGTACATCCCAAAAGGGGCATTGTATTTATGATGGGCCTGATGAGGGATGAATAAAGGGGCACGATTACCTCTCTTGATCTAGATGTGAAACCCTTCGTGATGAGGTGGGCTATGTAGAAGGTCTTTCTAACCACTTTGGCAATGTGGTTTTCAAAGGAGAGATTGCTATCAACTTGGGTCCCCAGGTCCCTAATAACTTTCTCTGTACTTAATGGGTTTCCGCCTATGTGGTAATTTGTGGGCACATTGTTTTTGCCAAAGGGTATGACTATACATATTTTGGCATTTAGCTTTAAACCATGGTGCTGGCACCAGTTGTCTGTCTCTGTGAGACCTTTTTGAAGGATGTTTGTGTCAGCTGGAGAGTCGATTATGGCGCCCATTTTGCAGTCGTCTGCGAACTTGGTGAGCCATAGTCCTCCCACGTTTGCATGGGCCTCAGAAAAGTATATACCGAACAAGAGTGGTCCCAGGACAGAACCCTGTGGGACGCCACTTGTGACTGGTTTTGAGTCTGACGTGGCTCCAGCAACTCTCACTCTGTGGGTTCTGTCTTTGAGCCAGTTTGCGACCCATCTTGTGACATAGGGGGTTATATTTAAGCTGGATAGCTTATCTATGATGCCCGAGTGGGGTATTGTGTCAAATGCCTTTGCAAGGCCAAGATAGGCTGTGTGGACTACCTTCCCTTCATCTATGGCTTTGGTGACTGTTTCGAAGAAGTCAACCAGGTTCAAAAGGCAGAATCTGCCCTTGACAAAGCCGAACTGGGTAGAATCTAGTGTCTGTAGGTACCCAATGTCTTTGTTTATGAGCTCCATGATGATCCTCTCCATACTCTTGCAGATTAAGCTAGTCAGGCTTATGGGGTGATAGTTTCCAGGGTCCGTAGAGGCTCCACCTTTGTGGAGTGGGACCACTGTTGCTGTACGCCATTCTGTGGGCACATATCCTGTAGTGAGGCTGAGATTGTATAACTGTTTTATTTGAGGGATTAGTTCCTCTTGGAGTTCATGTAGGACACAACCTGGGACGCCATCTGGTCCCATGGAAGCAGTGTTTTTTGCTTTGGAGAGGGCAGCCTTCATCTGAGCATCAGAGCTGTTTGGGAGGCAGCCCTCTGCTGGGATAGATACTTGCTCTTTGGGGGGGGGGGTTGCACTGAACCTGTCTGCCAGGATATTGGCGATGTCTGTGGGTTCAGTGTATTTTTTGTCATTTAGAATCAAATCAGAACAAGTCTGGGAGTTGCATCCCAGGTTCCTAACATAACTGAAAAAAGCCTTATGATTGTCTTTGGTGTCCTGTGCAATTTTTCTCTCGAAGCTGGCCTTGGAGGATTTTATGAGGGATCGTAATTTTTTGCTAGTACTGATCAGAGATGCCTTCCCTATTAGGGATTTTGCTCTATCATGTAGTAGCTTCCTCCTTCTGTTGTACAGTTTATTTATGGCAGGGGTCCACCAGACTGGACGCCTGCCTTTGGATGATTGGGTCTTGGTTTTGTTTGGGATAGCATGATCCATGCATTCCTGGAGATGTCCGTAGAATGTGTTTATATAGGATTCTGCAGTTTGGGCCGTAGTTTCCACTGGCCCTGGGGCTTTGAAGGATTCCACTTTGGTTTTGAGAAGTGAGAAGTTCGCTTTTGAGAAGTTTTTCACTGTGGTTTTCTGGGCTGGGGGTGGTGTCGGGATGTGGACATCCAGTGAAATTAATTTATGGTCTGATCTTACCAATGAGGGATATACTTCTGGTGTGGAGCATAGAGTCCCCATGTTGGTAATGATCAGGTCTAGTATGTTGTCCCCTCTTGTGGGAGTGGTGACTAGTTGTTCCATGGCATTTGAGTTTATAATTTCCAGGAACCTTTGGGCTAAGGTGCTGGGGCTTGAGTAGTGCTCCCAGTCAATGTTTGGGTAGTTGAAGTCACTCAATATAATGGTGTTCGGAGAGATCTTCATGTTCTCCAATGTTTTCAGGAAAGCCGAGTGGGATTCCTGACTTTGAGAGGGTGGTCTGTAGGATGCTATAAACTGAAAAGCAGTCTTGCCCACTGTTAGTTGCACATGGATGGTCTCCAATACTTTGTGCAATGCCACTAACCTGGAGGTGTGGATATCCTTGATAAATATGGAAACTCCCCCTCCTTTTGTGGTTCGGTCTGGGTTCTGGGGCCGAAAAGCATGACAGTGCTGGGGTGCTCTCTGGAGCCTTGAACCAGGTTTCTGTCACTGCACAGATATCGATGTTCTCCATACTGAGGAGAGCTTCGAGTGCGTGCATCTTGAGGTTAAGACTTCTGGCGTTAACCAGCATTACCCTTAGTTTCTTGTTCCTTGTGCTGTCTATGGGGGTGGGTTTGACTTTTGAGCCTTGCCTAAAAAAGGCACTATGGGGGTGGCAAGAGCCTTTGCCAATATCCGAAAGCCCAGTGGTGACAGGTGCAAGCCGTCCCTAGCGAAGCAACGTGGCTTGTCGAGCATGTCATCCCAGGCTGACAGACACTGGATCCCCTTTGAATGACACCAAAAGTTTAGCCAATTGTTAAAATTGATCATTTTGTCTTTGTACTGTGGCATCATTCTAGGTGAGGGTAAGATGCTGCTCAAGGTCAGGGTCATAGCAGCCTGGGCTACATGATCAGAGAGCTCCTCTATGTCTCTTTTCATGTAGTCCAGGGAGGTACGTCTCAGGTCATTCACACCAGCATGTACAATGACTGAGTCATATTTGTATTTGCTTTGGAGTGACCTGAGTGTTTGCGTTATGTGGCAGACCCTAGCACCTGACAGGCAGCTCACCATGACCTTCTCTTTATTCAGCCTGGTGAGCGGGACGTCAGTGTGTCTGACAATAGAGTCACCTATTACAAGAGTATCAGGTGTGTTATTCAGCCTTAAGGGCTGTGGCTGCTTGGCACACTGACTTTGTGGGCTATGTGTTGTGAGTGTTTTGTTTTGAGGTAGCATTTGCTTGGATGTCTGCTTTGGAGGTCTCTGTTGCTTAGGTAGATTTTTATTTAGAGCCTCCGAGTATGTTTTTGTGTATTTATGTGTTTGGTTCGCTGATGTGGTGGGACTATGTGATACTGGAATTGTGTTGTGTGAGGTTACCTTCTCCTCCTGACTGGTTACACCAGTTTTGAGATGAGAGAGCTCAGCCTCCAGTTTGGCTAAATAGTTGCATCTCTCACATATATTTGAACCTGTTTGGAGGAGGAGAGGGTTGTCCGTGTACATGAGACAGTTGTAACATTGCCTCAAAATTCCCAGATTCACCAGCTGGACTGGAGAGGAAACCATTGACTGACCTTTGGACATGCTAGAGTAATATAGGGAAACCGAATTTAAGACGGCCCAATAGAGGACAGGGTAATCGTAGAGAGTATAAGAGTAAGTAGTGCTTATGGTTTAATAGTGCTAACTTGTAGGATTACTTAATTGGACCAGTGAAGGGCCTTAGAATGAGAATATGGTGTTTAAATTGAGAGATAGAGCAGTTCTAAGGGAAAAAGTGAAGAGCAGACTTTGTGGAGCCAGGAATAGTTTAAACCCAATTAGGCGCTGCCGCTGTTGCGCTATGCACAAAAACGTGCAAAACCGCGCAAAAGAGGGTTTTAAGAGAGGAAGATGAAGGAGTTTGGAATTGACCCAAAATGGCCAATAAAACTACAGTTTCAAGTCAGTAACCACTCCCACAGAGGCAGGCAGGCTGCTCAATGTTTTTCACTGCCACTGATCAACAGAGAGACTTCCCTTTAGCCCAAGCAAAAAATGGCCTTGGATGGTCCCAACTGTCTGACTTGGCTGCTGTTTACCCTGAATTTTCTTATTAATGGCTGTCTGCTGTTCTCTTATTTTTTACTGACCCTTTTCCCTTTTAGATGGGTGTTTATGTAGTACATAAGACAATTTATCATATGGACCAGCGGTATACAGTGTACATCATTTGATGTACTGAGTTTCCTTGAGTCCTGCTGTGCTAAACAAATTTTGTATGTATGCTGCTCCTTTTTCACATGGGTTTACACCCATGTACCAAACTGGATTTTACACATTGCACCACAACAGGTAATTTCATACTCTTGAATTGGAATTCTGAGGTGTGACAACAGTTTTTTTTTTTTTTTTTTTTTTTGCATTTCTCATTGTTTTTCTTGAATCCTTTAAGTTAAAACTGAATTTCATCATCTAGTTCATTCTCAGGATTTCAGGATAGTTGAGGACTCATTCTGCTTAATTTTTGTTGTAGCTCACCCATTATGTAGTCACTAAACTCTGGCCATGTATTGGTCTCTGTACAACATGGGTTCAACAGCTTGCTCTTTCCCCTTCCACTGCAGGTATGCTTACTTTAGCAACTCTGAGGCAGGGTGTGTAGCAATTGCTTCATGCTTACTGACAGTCATTTAGTTTTATCACTACCGATGCTACTTGTGAGAGTTGTAAATGCTGCTTGTTAAATTTAGAGTCTAACATCTCCCACACTACATAAGTCAGTAAGCAGCCTAACACCTGGTAACAGATTCACTTTTGTTAATAATGCATCCACTGCTGTTGAGTTTGTTAAAAAATATCATTGCTTTACTCACCAAGATCGCATTAAACAAGTCTCCCCCACAATAACACTACTCACTCTAACACATCTTCACCTACACCTTCACTCACGACTTGGTGTTACATTACCATGTGTCGCTACAGCCAGGATATTATGAACAGGTAACCCTATTCATTTGAACAATTATGCTCAAAAAGTGATTTTATAGTTAGACACACTGATGCTCTAAACTGTAGGCTGTATAGGGATACAGTCATGGTCATCTGTCTCTCGAGCATCAAGATTCAGGATATGACAAGCAATTTTAGGTCCTTTCAAACCAAGTAGGAGTACACTCTCAGTGTTACCCACATTGGGGTGAATAACCTTAGATGCTCTACCCTAAGGGAGAAACAGAAAGATACAGTACAGCTCTATATGCATATGTCTGAGGCAAGCAAGATATTTGTCTCAAGCAGTGTCTTGCCTTCCCCAAGAATGATGCCACAGTTTCAAACAAAACTGATTTCAACAACTGATATATTAACTAGTGCCATTCCAGGGGAATCAAAACTGTGTCATCAAGGGATGTGATGAATGATAAGTTAATCTGCTTTGCCACGGTGGTCTTAAACTCTCTTTACCCCCTTCCAACAAGGCTTCAACATATTAGCTAAGACCTTTTGTGCCCCCATAGTGCCTTATTTAGGCAAAGTTCATTTGATAGACATTACAACTCAGTGAACCCTAATCCAGCCTACGTTAAAATTGCCCTCTTAAATGTTAGAAGTCTGAGCAATAAATGTCCTACTTTGGGGGACTTCATGACACTTGAACAAATTTGTATTTGCCCTTAAAGAAACTTAATTTCAGTGATCTGATATCACTCACTATAACATGGTACAGTGCCCATCACTACAGCCTGTATGGAGGAAGGGCTGAGTATATGCTTTTATCCACTCAGATATAAATCTGATACAAATTCATATCAACTGAGTGGAAAAGATAAGACAAACATTTCTTTATATTGCAGTATGAATGGAAATTGGATTAATATGGTTAAAGGTTAGCAGGGATAGGTGATGAGTTATCACTTTCACTCAGAGTGTTATACTGTGTACATTATATTTTAAATGTGTTACAATGCAGTACAGATTCAGGGAATTTATGCTAAAATAATAGACCTTACTTCAGTGTCAGATAAATTAGAATCCACATGATATACACATTATTTGTATACATAAAAAGTCTGCATTACTAACAAGCCAGTATACTTTGATAAAGAGGTAAAATTATATCCACTGATAGCATCAAATTGTGCTCCCTTGGAGTCCTATTAGCAGTCAACAGTCAACCCACTTAAATGTTCAAGATGGATGGAAAAAAGCTTTCAGGTAAAGATCTTGCTTGGTATATGCACCACATATGTATTTTCACCAAGTATGTCCAAATTACACTTATTTCTGCTCCTCTAACATCTCTAGGTATTTATATTCTTTTAACTGGATTACTGGTCCCATACTGGGATGATGTCTTTCCAAGAACAGGGTTTGACTGTGACTGCATATGTCTCTCTCAACATTTTGGAAAGACCACCTCAGAGATAAAATAATTCAGGACAGTGATCCTCTCTTCAGACAGTATGCATCAGTCTCCTGAAGCCAACAGAGGTTCACAAGGATCTGTTTCATTCTGTGAAATTTTTCTCACAGGACAAATAAGGAAGGACAAAGCCTTGAATCTCCCTTCAGGACATTCCAGGGGTGACACGTCTTTTTGCTTAGTACTTACTGGTCTAATAACTAGGCAGGTGATCTTAGATGCTTCAAAGCTGGCGACCATGAGGGGAAAACTCCATCAGGACCTTGAAATGGAGCTTTGAGATTTCAACATAGTTAAAACCTACCTCCCTTTTGCTCCTGCTGAAAATAAGCTGCCCTCTGAAGCCAGATCTACAACACCCAACAGAGGCGCCCATGGAGAAATTTATAAACAGTGCACTTTCTATAAGAAAAAACAGGCAAAGACAGGAAAAAAAACACAAAATAAAAACTGAATATAAAGACAAAAAGCAAAAGCCGAGTCCAAAGGACAACAACACAGTCAAACTTAATATTCAAACCACATTTAATATAATGTAAGCAGTTTTGTTTTTAAACTTTAAAAACTTCTTCAGACATACCCCGGGATTCATGAAGCTTGCACCAGGCACAGGCGTAGCGTAGGTGGTATAACGCCACATATAGCTGCCGAGCGATTCAGGTACGATCCAATTCCATGTGCACTGCCAGCGTACGCCATATCTGCACAGCCCTCGGCACAGGTATGCTAATCACCCCATGTGCAGTACTGCACCATGCAAATGAAGGTACATAGCGATTCATGAAGTGGTGCAGGCGTAGCGTAAGCCCACAGAAATGTAAACCACAAAAAATGGTTTACATTTTGCCAAACAGAACATCGGAGCTATGAAAGCGGACCAGACTCATGTATTACTAAGTTAACATATGCCAATGGCTAAATATACAGCCAATAGCATAAGAAACGATGCACAACACCTAAAAAATAACATTTCATGTCATGTCCACAGTAAAGCAAAGTACAACCGCAGGGCATGTGTGCGCAAATGGGAACACAAGGAAAATATACACAAATTTCATAAAATCGCAATGTAATACAAATCATGATTTCACCATAATACTCAATGGTATGCATGGTACACCACAACCAAGCTGCAAGGGTTGCTAAGGGTCTGTAACAGTGTTTGGCGCGGTAACTATGAATTAGTAGTCAATGCAATGCAAATGAGGCAAGTAATAGTGAATCGCAAACGTCCCGCCGGACTAAGGATGTACCATACGGCACAGCACTACAACACTGAGGAGTGGTTTGGAGGTATACATGACATCAGCAGTGGGGTGTGCCATCGTAGTTCTAAGCACATTGGAGCAATGCAAATCTAGCCTGCCCATTGCTAAGCAAAGCTGCAGGATAGGGGTGGGGATGTAGGTATAGCATCGTTTAGCTGAGAGCACATATGGTGCCCGAAAGCGCATGTGTACACGGATGAAAACATGCCCGAAACCCAGTAAGCGGACGCACGCGCCATGCACCATAGCTCAAACAGGAAGGTTAGGGGAAGAAAATAAGGAAATGCCGCAGTAGGGTAATTGGAGTACAACTGAGCAATTAACACCTATTAACTCACAGTGGGCAATCGACGGCAGCTAACAAGTCTGCTCGCAGCAACCTGCAGAACAGGATAGAGGAGGTGTTGGATTGCAAAGAAAAGAGAACTGTCATAGCAGAGCAAAGCAAACCTGCAGTAGATCGGCCATAGAACACATGTCGTAAGATAATCCAGGTTTAGGAAAGTACAAATGAAAGCAGGCTGCTGGATGCATGCCAGAAAATGGGAGGGGAAATGTTAAGAAATGTTAAGGGAAGGGCAAGAGGTAATCCACGGCAGCCAAATGTAATTCAACACCAAAGGCACCACAATAGCAGTACCTGTGGTAAAACACATAAGATACCCTGTAGCACCGATGGTACATACACATCCTATGACATTATCAGTGTTCACAGCACAATAGTATAAAGTGTGAAGGCACCTCACACACACCTGTGTATTCCCAAACACTGCACCATCGGTGTAAACAGATGGGGAACTTTTACAATGTACATGTTGGGAACTGCCTTAGCTGTGATTCATCACCATGTGTTAGAGACTGAAGGTGTTGTGGAGGATGATGCTGGCAACCACCACAGGCTCCGGAGGAGAAGATTGTTCAGACCAAGGGTAACCTACCAGGGGCTGCATGACCTGGAGATAGTAGAGCATTACAGGGTGGACAGGGATATCTTACAGCAAATAGTTGAGCTGTGCCGGCCACGCCTGAGATCCAGAAACAGAGGGGAACCCATCCTAGTGGACACGAAGGTATGTGTAAGCTTGCGAATACTAGCCACAGGTACCTTTCAAAGGCCATCTGGAGATATAATGGGGATCTCACAGGCATCAGCATCCAGGGTACTACACCAGTTCCTGGATGCTATGTTACCACATGCCAATGAGCATATATACTTCCCCCGAACTCAGGAGGAGTTGGCCAGCAATATGCGTCTCTTCCACCAGGTGGCACACTACCCGGAGGTACTGGGTGCGATAGACTGCACACACATACAGATCAAGTCACCAACCGGTGAGCATGGTAGGCGCTACATAAACTGCAAGGGATACCACTCCATCAACTGCCAGGTCGTGTGCAATGCCCAGGGCATTATTATGGATGTATGTGCTGGCAGTCCTGGAAGCTACCATGACTCCCACATCTGGCATGCCTCACAGCTGTATCAAGTATTTGTCAGGGGGGACATCCCACATGGCCACCTTGTGGGGGATGCTGGCCATGCACTGGAGCCATGGACGATGACTCCCATCAGAAATGCACACACACCCATGCAAGAACGCCATAATGAGGCACACGCACAAACCAGAATCATCATAGAGCGCGTGTTTGGGATGCTGAAATCATGGTTCCGTTGCTTGGAGATATCTGGTGGAGCCTTGCAGTACTCTCCAGGCACTTGTGCCCACATCTTCATAGTATGTGCCATGCTACATAATATGATCCTGCGGAAACAGCTGCAGCAGGGACATAATGGTGAAGGCACTCACAGCCCACCGCAATTGCCAAGGCCATCACAGGCACAGAGGGATTCAGACCATGAACACCCTGTGCCAGCCCCATTAGGCAGATGGAGGCATGCCCAATATGCCCACGCCTTGGCAAAGAGGGAATGTATAGCACATACACTGACAGTGTAGGCCCCTACGGACTGACACACTTCTCCACCTGCACACACAGTAAACTGGATGGCACACACACGCGACCACCTGTAACGTGTAATGTATAGGTGGCCTACTGTGTGAATCCTACATAGGCAGCCCTCAACCAGTGCACACACAACAGCTATTGGAACAAGGAATGTCAACACCTGAACAGTACATGCATCTAACAACATATGTTGATACTGTATGTATAGGTTCCTAGGTACATCGGTAGGTACACGCCCGATTGTCAGAGGCCATTCATCAACCGAGGCAAACAGTGTCTGCTGTCGCCACCACATCGATGAACCAACTGTCCCTCAGTGGAGCAGAGGCAATTGCGGGATCCATGTGTGTAATCACTGTTCCCTACACACTCTGCATGGCTTACCAGGTGTGTTAAAGAGGGGCTCCATATAATGTAATCAGGGATGTAGTGGCAAAGCATGGGGCGTATCCATGACAGGTATCTGTCACCCTAGCATGCTCCATCTATGGTTGTGTGAAGGTGTAGCACATTATAGTGTATGGCTCACTGTGACATACATTACCAATGCTGGAGCACATCCATTAAACATCACTTGGACATACCATTAATAGGTCTCATCCATATACATTTGATTGCAGTATGGAGTAACAGCTGTAGTACAGTCCACATACAAAACAGCATAACATGTGTACAATTCCCAGATGCCCAAGTGGTAAATGCACTGACTGTCGTGCATGTTCCCGGTCCCACGTCCTGCAAGGGACATTACGTAATCCCGAAGGCACGAATAATGGATGTTGGATGCAGGTCATCAGATCAGGTTTAGCACATGTCAGCGGGATTATGCATTGGCAAATGTTGGTAAGCGTCGTTTAAACATGAATATATGGATATGTGCGAAACAGGGCTAAGCTTTTCTGAATATCGCGCAGATCACAGTCAACGATGTCCAGAACAGGTGAAACTAGCATTGTTCACCCCTGTACTAATAGTGCCTGCTCTGAAGGGTAGAACGACCACTGCCAGGACTAGAACACGCAATCATGTACACAAACACCTAAAACTAAGCTACCCGAGATGTACCAATGCAGGTGTGTATTGTGACAGGTTAAAACACAAACGTGCGGAGTCCAGGAAACAGTATACACCGACATGTACACAACGAAAGGTGTGTTCTCACTCTCTCTCTCTCTCTCTATATATATATATATATATATATATATATAAAGAGTGATAGAGAGATATAAATTGATATATACGTATTCACCTATATCTGCAAATATATAAATAGGTCAACAACATGTACACAACCATGGAGGTACAAATAAATAGGATACTGCCAACTATCGAATGTGTCACATATCGACACGCGTAATCACGAGGCTGAAAGACCGAAAGACCACAGTACCGGAACACTAGAACCGAGAGTAATATTATCACGATGTTAAGGGACATGTAGTTATCGCTGCTGGTGCTGCGGTCCAGGTAGGTACTGTGTTCAACTGTGTATGTGATTGCTGTAGTCTGTGTATGTGTGTGTTGAGGGTGCCGTGTGCGTTTCTGTGGGACTGTAATGTGTGTGTGTGTGTGTGTGTGTGTGTTTGCATCATGTGTCTGTTAGTGCTAACGCGTAGATAGATCAGTACGGTAGGTGTGGTCATAGCTGGCCATAGGCATACCGTTACCACCTGTCCCACTTTAAGAGGGACAGCCCCTCCCTGGGCAGTTGTGTCCTGACAAAAACATTAAAAAGGGCAAATGTCCGAGATTGTAGGACATAATTATATCCCATATATTATGTAATAGTTGCATTAAATAGTTATGCCTGTATCTAAAATACGTAAATGTTACATGAAACATGATAAGTAGCTAAAGTGCTTCAAGAATAAATATGTATTCAGGATAAAAGTATGTTCTATCCTGTGTACTGACCGTGGGTATGTGTCGGCTTGGAAACACCGATGTGTGTCCTGCAAATGTCCCTCTATGGCCATCTGAAAAGGTGGCAACCCATGCCAAAGAGGTTCAGTCACCAACACAACTGCAATGAGTGCAAATATCTGTGACAGAAATACACGAGACAGCTGTCATTTAGTAACATTCCCTTACATATCGATGTATTTCCAAAGGTATTGAAGTATCAACCTCACCTGCATGCTATATAGAAGCCAATTAAAAATGGCTCAATGTATGAGCCTGTAGCAACCATAGTTTCTCAGTCTACTAAATGATAGGTCTTCAATTAGGGAAGGAGCCCACACACATATATGGAATATGCAGAAATGCAGTCCCCACAAACCTGTATATGCTATGTACACCCACCTACATCTTCCCCACATCCGAAACAATTGCGATACAGACTGTAATAACATCACAAACATCCACTCACTCAATTACATCTGCAGAACCGTTAACATACCTTGCAAGAGACACATTTGTAATGGCGCCATGTGAAATCATAGCTGTTGTATAATGGAACAGATGGCGATGTTACAGGTTTTGTTTGCAGTAGTCCCTTATCAGACGGTTGAGATGACAGGTACACTCACATGTAGAACTATACTCCAGCCATCACACACAATCCATGGGGGACATAAATTCAAAATATCCGTGTCTCTCCAAATAGCAGTTGCAATTCCTCCCAACAAAACACATACAGGCCGTCTCCCCGAAGGTAGGGCAAACGGGCAACGCCCAAGTGGAGAATTCAATTATACCCCACTGTTGCCATGTAATTTGCAAATAGAGTAGTGGCACAGCTGATGTGCATGTAATAATTTACTCAAAAACACCAACTGGCGGCAGGATACCACATGTTACAGGTATCGACATATATAAGGATGCCTTGTCATACATTCAAACCGTAAGCTCATACCATAGAACCGTTTAAACAGTAAAGGTGTAAGAGAGATATTTTATGAAGACTCAGAAACAAGGTATGTAGAACACTCAGTATGTCAGTGTATGTAGAGCATGGTTTGTAGTAATTAAAGTGCACGCAATGCATAAAGTGGGAAAAGGTATTATGTAGTGATGTCTTGTTGAGCATAGTAATGCTTGTAGAAATTGTGTGTCCTGCTGTGGGCCACAAGGTAAACATCTCATACACCACATGGGATGCTACATGAGGGCTTTAAACACAACAATTCCACACCACCCGCCGTCAGTGGTAGGGTTTGTCCAACATGTACGTGCCATAGCAGGGGACAGTATATGTCAATATACTGTCACAGTAGGCATGTGTAAGGGCATATAATGAGAATAACATGCCTAGGGTGGTCCTGCTGTGCAAGTATGCTTTGCATTATGGGATAATGTTTAAAATATGTGTAATGTACAGTATTGTAGGTAGATATGTCAGATATTTTACACAGCATAACTGTTGCATCATGCAATCAAAGGTTATTGTTTACTGGCATGTAGAATACACAATAACAGGATACATATGGCTTGTAGTCACGGGACACTGTAACAGCATGACAGCTAACTGAAATGGAAGAGCTACTTAATTATCCATGCACAAAGGACATGTAATAGCTTCACAGGTTCATAGTGAGGTACTATGCTGTCTGGCCACGTCCATGTGTAAGCCCAATGACAGTATTTTCACCGGCGGCACCTCCCTATGGTAGTGTCCTGTCTGTGAACAGCAGAGCCATGTGTTACCTGCACCTGTGTACAGGACAGCCACTGCAGTGATCCCTGGTGTACATGCGTGTCTCCCATCCACCCATCAAGGTATCTCATGAAGAGTGCTAGTGAGTGTCCCTGCTTGATGTACATAGGAATCATGTTCCAAAGCATGGTGAGTGTCTGGTTCAGGAATGTATCCCTCAAGCACGTCCCACTCATTGTTGCGTTTGTGCACATATCCATGAGCATGTTGCTCTCAGTGGCCTTTGCTTATGTTGCTTATGTGGAGTATATCCATAAATATTGTTGTGGACATGGGCCCTGTATGTTCAGCAGAGGTCACCCCTGAGTATGCAGTATGCAAATGTGTACAGTCGTGGTGTCCGTAATTGTGCCGCATACGTCATCCTTCAGAGGTCAATAATCCTCATGGTGTGTTAATGTTGTGGTATGTAAAGGCATTGCTGTTCCATAAGGTACACACCAAAAGGGGTGCATTACCCCTGAATGTGAGTCATACGTCAGGAGTATAGAGGTACAATAGGTGCCTTTGTTCCAGCTACAAACCCATTACAGATAAGGGTGGCCACGTAGAAGGATATCCACGCCACATTGGCAATATGGTTATCAAAGGAGTGGGTGCTATATACGTGTGTACTAAGATCCCGTATAATGTCACATGTATGTAGGGGACTACCACCTATGTGACAGTCAATGGATGATTGGTGTAATCCAAAGGGGATGTCTATACACCTTGTGTTATGCAGCTTGAGGCCATGTTATTGACATCAGATATCCGTCACAGTGACACCCATATGGAGGGTGTCTGCATCAGCTGGTGGATCAATCAG
Source organism: Protopterus annectens (assembly GCF_019279795.1). Classification (NCBI taxonomy): domain Eukaryota; kingdom Metazoa; phylum Chordata; order Ceratodontiformes; family Protopteridae; genus Protopterus; species Protopterus annectens. The sequence goes on along the minus strand of NC_056726.1, from coordinate 1,711,664,853 downwards.
GGCTCCTTGTTTGCAGTTGTCTGGAAACCTATTCAGGGAAAGTCCCTCTGTGCTAGCCTGTACCTCAGGGGAACATGAGGGGCCCTATGACCGAGGACTGTGGTACGCCAAGAGTAACTGAATTAATGTAGGTATCATGGTATGTTACCCTCATTGTGTGGGTCCTGTCCGTGAGCCACTATGCATAACATCCCGAGACGTAGGGGTCTATGTGCAGGTGGATGTGTATGTTGTCAATACCAGAATGGAGAACGGTGCTGAAAGCCAATGAGAGGACAATGTAGGCAGTGTGGACCCCCTTACCCTCATCAGCCACCCTGGTAACTGTATCAAAGGATTCCACCAGGAGTAGGAGCCATGGTCTGGCCCTAACAAATCCAAACCTGGTGGCATTAAAGGTCTGGAGGCCACCAATGTCTCTGTGAATGACTTCCATGATGATGTGCCCCATAGCCTTGCAGAACAGTCCAGTCAGGCGTATAGGGCAATAGTCCCTGTGGTTCATTGTGGTGCCACCTGTGTGGAGTGTGATTCCTGTTGCTGTGTGCCATTCAGGGGCCACAATGTCTGATACAAGGGTATTACTGAATCTGGTGGTCAAGTGGGGAGCCATGTCGTTCTGAGGTTTGTGTAAATCACAGCCTGGGATGTTGGACTGTCACATGGAGTCTGTGTTCCAGGCCTTAGAGAGTGCAGGTTGGAACTGCGTAGTTGTGACCACAGGGACTCTGCATTGTTCCTGTATGGATTTTGGCCCTGTAGGGAGTGAGAGGGTGTAAAGTTAGCATTGAACCTATCTGCCAGGATGTTGCCAATAGCAGTCGGTCTATAATGTTCCTGCCTAACCGTCGTATGTCAGAGCAGATGTGGGTATTGCCATTGAGTACTGACATACCTCCATAATGCTTTGTGGTAGCCCTTGGAATGTGTCGCAGTAATGTTTACATAGCTAGCTTTGGAGGATGTGATAAAGGATCCCGGATTCCTACTGAGGCTGACCAGTGAGCTACCCCACCCATGGGATTGTACTCCACTTTGCAACAGCCACCACCTTCTGTTGTCCATTATGTGCATGAAACCGGACCCCCAGAGTGGTGTCCGTTATCTGGTGGGTACCATCATGGCTCTGTTTGGGATAGCATGATCCATGCAGTCGTGTAAGTGCTAATGAAGTGCACTGGTGTATGTTTCAGCGTTTGTGAGTGCATTGTCCATCTGCACGGGTGTCATGACGTTTGCTACTGCTGTCATAAGATGTCTGATGTAGGCGTTGTAGGAATCTTCTACTGTGTATTCCGTGAAGGGTGTGGTGCCGGGATGTGGATAACAAGGGTGATTAGCATATGTTCGGAAACTACCAATGAGGGGATAACACCAGGTGTGGAACGCCAGTCACATGTTGGTAATGTCCATGTCTAGGATATTGTTGGTCTTGGTGGTGGTGTGTATGGGTTGATCCAGCCGTGTGGAGGTTATGAATCCCAGAAAGTGTTGGCCTAATGTGTTGGTACATGAGTAGGCATCCCAGTTAAGTGTGGGGTGGTGTCAGTCTCACATCAGTAGTACCTGTCTGAACAACCCTACTGTCCAGTACACCAAGAAATGAGGGCCGGTAACCATGGGGTATGTTGTTGAATCCGTAGCAAGTTACAATGTGTATAGCAGTTCTGGCCACAGTTAATTGCACGTGGATCACCTCTGATGCATTGTACTAAGGAACCAGCCTGGAGGTGTGTACATCCTTGTGAAATATGGACACACCTCCGCCGTGGGTGTTCTGGTCCTGGTTACATGACTGAAAGGTGTGGTCTGCGTGTAACCTGTCAGTGCAGGTGTGCTCTCCAGAGCCTAGAGGCAGGTCCCAGTCACTGCAGAGATATCGAAGTGGTCCATTATAAGGAGTGCCTCGCCTGAGTGCATTAGAGATGAAGATGTCAAGCAGTGAGTAACAGTACCCCAGGTTTTGCTTGCCTGTTCCTGTTCTGGTGGTGAATGTTATTGGAAACTGTCCAAGACAGGCAATATACGAGCAGCAAGAGCCTTACATGTTATCTGTACTCCCAGGGCTGACAGATGCAGGTTATCTGTGCCAAAGCATTGTGTTTTGTTGACCATGTCATTCAAACCAGACAGATACTGGATGCCTGTGGAATGACAGCAGACACATAGGCAACTGTTGCAGTGAAACATTCAGTCGTTGTACAGTGGTATCAGTCTGGATGAATGCAGAATGCTTCTCAGGGCTTGGGCGATACCTTCTGGGCTAAAAGTCCGGAGAGCTATTGCATGTCCCTGTACATGTAGTTCAGGAAGTTACATCTCAGGGCAGTCACACTAACATGGAGAATGACAGTCAAATCGTACCTGGTGAGGTGTGGCATGGGTGCATAGATTATGTTGTGGATCCTGTAACCCGACAGCCAGATGTAAGCGACTATCGCCTTGTGTAGCCTGCTGAGTGGGACATTAGTGTGACCGCCTACAGAGTCACCTATGACTGGTGTGTTGTGTAGGTTATGACACCCTATTGGCTGTAGTTGATGTGCACACATGAGTCTGTGGGCTATAAGTAATTGGTGTTGTGTTTGGTGATGGGAGCTGCCTCTGTTGCCTACACAGAGTATGGAGAGGTTCTGCAAATGTTGTAGTCATACTATGTGTGGCCTGTGGTGGTGGAGATCTAGTGAGACTATGTGATGAGTGGGGTGTGTTGCAAATGTTAAATGTCCCCACATGAATGTCAGGTTCAGTCTGGGTTGGAGAGAGCATTACCCCCGGCATGGCTACATATGTGCTGTAGTGTCGTATGTTGGGAGGTGAGCATTGACTGTGTACATGAGACAATTGCTCTATTGCCTCATGTTTGCCATATTCATCATATAGACAGGCAATAACACTGGTAAGTGACACCTGGACATGCCTGTATATTCAGCCATGTCTCACAAGATATGTGAGTTATGTGTGTACAACAGCTGTTGTACTGTAAGCAAGCTGGAAATGTAAGGACAGACAGTGTACCTGTAAGAAATTAGTTGGAATGTGTGCTATAGTAATAAGTACCTCATGAAGTGCTTACATGTTCTGAACAAGTGCTGAGCATGAATATGCAATACAGATAGGGTGTTGGATAATATAAACCCACTGCAACCCACAAGCGGAGACGCCAGTCATAATTGGAGGCACTGCACTATTACCCTGCTGAGTATGGTCTGCAGGTCTATGAACCTTTATCAACGTAGATGTTAGCAGTAGAGATGTAGATGACAGTACGGATGATTTCACACTGCATAGCATACCTGTGACAGGTCATAGGACATCACCCATACTGTGTTCCAGCTACACTGAGTATACTAGATGTACCTTCGTATGTCACATGAGTGGTCTACCAGTGGCCTGTTGACAGAATCAACACTACAAAAGGTGTCTGAGTGACATGTGCATATCACACCAGTTGCAGCTACAGTAAAACAGGGTTAATGTTTTGTACTCCCCCCTCCTTGTAGCCCATACCACACAGACAAATGGGAGGTATCTGCGTATGTAAGGATGTGAATGGCCATGACCTAGGAGCAATAGCTGTCTCAGTGTTGTGGACAACATACAGAATGGGCTTTGTGGGTGAGGTGCGTGACATATGTGCACAATCAGACAGCCGATAATAGCATTGTCACCACTAGGTAAATAACTCTGTACCCATTAACTACCACCTAGGCAGCAGTCAACATTATGGACACTGTGTGTAAGGGATGGTACTGTGCAGTTCACCTCCCTGAGCTGGTGATGTCTCCAGGCCTATTAGGTAGTCATACGAGGCACCCATGTCATGACAGGGTGCCATCCATGAGCATGGAGACCATTGCACAGGCATACTCAGCACTCGGGTGACCAATATTGGATCACATATCACCTTTCAGGGGTATTGGCCATGCGTGGATGGATGATACCAGACTTCACAATCCTCACCTCCACTATGCAGCATACTGGCTACCTTGCATAAAGACATGTGCTACACTGTGATGTTGGACATGCTACACGTACATATCCTAATCTGAAAGACATACGTCATGGACAGCCACTGTCCTACTACAATGATCACCACATGCTGGACAGATCCATGTGCCATATATGTTACATACTCCTGTCATACCATGCAACCCTGTCCATCAAAGCTGCACATGTCATCTCTGTCAAACATGGTGTGATGACCGCATGGTAGATGTATCATTAACTGTCTGAATCAGTAATGTGGCACTGATGCACCTGGTGGTGGCAAAATGGCTGTTGGATACAGCTAGAAAACCTTGCCCGTACATGCCATGGTTGATAACCATCCCTGCGAATAACGTCCGGCTAGCCATTGTCCCATGTGTATCACATGTGCAACACAGGCAATACGTGGCAGGATGTTTAACTGCTGTACAGTGCAGTGTAGATGTTTATGGTAAAACACATGCATGTAATGGTTTCCGTGCGCATGTGTGCATTGTCACTGCTCATGTCCGTTAAGGCAGTGTATGTGTTGATATGTGACATATACACAGCATCAAGGTCAACAGCATTACTGCGGACACATCCAGGCATGTGCTGATAGGTAAGAACACCAGTACAGGCAAACAGACATGCCCACATCAAGACAGCATTCACATCAAGTATGAGCAATGTAATGAGGTGACACACACATATATGGTGATGATATCCAATGCACAACGGGTGTTACATGTGTGTGACACAAACATGTTAGTCATGTCAGTGTCATGACGATTTGCAAAGATAACTGTTCATATGTACTAGATTTAATATAAATGTATGTGCAGCTGTATCTCTGTACATCTCTGTGATACTGTGACCTGTCTCCATCATTATGTCTTCCAGATAATGCCTCGTTCACGCCTGCCAGCGTATAGCCTCCAGGAGGAGGATGATGCCCTCATCCTGTACCTCCATGATAACTATGAGGTGTTGTTCAGCCATGTGCCACAGCATGCCCAGCAGCGTGACGATCTGTGGCAGGAACTATGCAGGTAATGATGTGGGTGGCCATAACCGCACCTACCAGCAGGTGTGCAGACACTGCACGGACCTGATACAACATGCAAACAGCGTGCCAATGCAATCACCAGGGAACAAGTTGGAACAGGTGGTGGGCCACCAACCCAGCCCCCACTCACATGCACCGAGGAGCTACTGGCCAGCCTGGGGACACCCTCAGAACAGCATCCACAAACAGTAACTGCCATCGTGGAGGTGGGTGGCTCCCAACCACTGAGCCTGGAGTTGCCTGGTAAGTCACTAATGCACATATGACTATCATATCCCATTTAGTTGCATGTGTCACTGCACAATATGTAATGTAACATCATATGCAAGGTATGTTTACACACATGCCGCATACTATAGTTTGTTACCCTGTGTATGCGCACATGTGCATACTATATGCTATTATACAAGCAAATGTGTTAACATGCACAGTGCACCCTGTAGCTGTCATACAGTCATGGATAATGTTCAAACCACTCTGTCACCCCTATACAGGGTACCTCTGGCATGCCGCACAGACATCAGTCCATTGCAGGTGAGACAGTTATCAGTATCAGTCATGTTAATGCATATATCTATTCGCCATGTGGCCAGTTAACATGTGTACACATAATGTATGGTCCAGTCATGATATACAGGTCGCATCTGTCATCAAGCACACTGGCTACCCATGTGCAATATATTCAGACTAAATGAAACATCGACATGAAACCACAGTATCTGTCATTGCTAGATGTGTGGACAGCTGTGCATACAATGGTGGAGGTGTTGTTCAATGTAGGCATATGTACTATACATTGGAACAACACATGTGTGGTACGCAAACAGTACCACACAGTGAGCTGGGATGTGGGCAGCCCACAGGATTCACAATTTTGTAATATGCCCCTGCAATGGGTGCACACATTGTGATGTGCCATTTGATAAGTCCCAGACATGTAGTGTTCCGGCTGCAATACTGTCTCACTATCCCTTAATACATACCCCACATACCAAACATACAACCCTTTGTCTGCATAACCCTGTGGACAGTGACGTATCTGACATCTATGGGTGTATGTCATATGGGACAACACAGACATGTGAGATGGCCATCACAAACATTTGGCCAACACATGCTCACACATGGCCATGAAGGATGGCCAGAGACATGTAGCCACACAGTAGATGTGATGTGTATACACCCTGTTGCACATTGTCCACACATGGTCCAACTATAGCCTTTGTTGAATGGTTATATAGTTGATGTGGAACACTGGACATCCTAAAAGCCTGTGCACAGCTTGTGGAGGTGTCACTTAATTTGACCATATAAGATGTGTTGAACATCATGACTGTGTCATAGCATGACAGTAGTCACCGGTATAGTTTCCACAGACATAGACACCACATCAGGCCACAGATACTGTACATTTCCCTTGCTGATGTTGGACATCACTGTCAGCCGTGCACCACGTGTGTGTGGTACATAACTGTCATGTGGGACATGGTGCATTGACAAGTCTGCCATGTTTGGACACGGTTGCCAGGCAGCTAAGACATGTTAGTAGTTGTGCAGGGGTGTCATCCATAGGTCATCCAGTAACCTATCACATGACACAGCATAGTTTAGTGTGTATACACCTCAGCGATGTGGGTCACAATCCACAGTAGTTATGTCATGTGTTTGCACGCAGTCATAGCTATGCACTGTGTGTGTATTACACACTGTATAGTAATATAGGTGCCTCGTGATGCCATGCAATGGCACAGTGTATGCACTTCACACTGTATAGCAATGTAGACGCTTCATACTACCCATCAATGCTCATGCACATCTGCTAAAAGTGCTTTCTATCTGTAGGGCATACAGACAACACTGCAATGTGATACCCATTACACCGCTGTACATGTGTCAGGATACCACTGTGTCAGACATGTATGCATGTCAATGCACACATCCGCAGATTACATGTCATACTACATGTCAATGTCAAGGTCACATCAGCCATGTGTACTGTTAACCTGTGCTGGTCCACATGGTGTATCACAGGGATGCATGTTTACTACCATGATTGTGTGAACTGCATGGCTTCTGATATGACACCTGCTTGCTGTTGTGTGCAACCCAGGGAGGTATGCTACCTACCACTATCAATGTCTGAGCTGCATGCCGTCTGCTGTATCACATGCAAATCACATGCATGGTGAGTGTGTGTGTGTGTGTGTGTGTGTGTGTGTGTGTGTGTGTGTGTGTGTGTGTGTGTGTGTGTCTGTGTGTAATGTAGAGTCTTTCTTTGCTTTCACAGGTGATGTAGGTGCGTTACCCTCCTGCGGTCCATCTAATGTTAGTGTCCCCACAGATACTAGCAGTGATGAACATATGCATGAGGTACAGGCAGGGTTGTCAGGGGCTGAAACTGTGCCAATGGTTGCCATCCCAGTTATGTCCCCCTCTTCCCTGCACACAGTACTCATGCCAACACATACCCCATCACCAGTGGCCATAGAGGAATGACAGTCAGCATGTGTTGGCTCGGAACAGGAATGTGTGGTGGCTACAGAAGGTGTGTCTCCACACCATGGTGTCAGTGTAATGACTGCAGATGTGCCACACAGGCATGTGGCCAGTGCTGCTCATAGGAGGACCTCTGGCTAACATGCACCTGCAGGACAGAGCACAGCAGCTGGTGTCAACAGATGCATGTTCCAGACTGTAATGGTGGCACAGGCACATGCTGAACGGCAGAACACAGAAGGGCAGAGGCTTCAGAGAGCAGCTATCCATTCGTTAAACAACAACATCCAGGCACTGGCAAATGCTCAACAGCAGATCGCTGATGTTCTGGACAGGTGATTGGGTGGAATGGTTGGAATCCTTGACCGTGGCATGGCAATCCATGAGCGTGAGCTGTTTGTGCTGGAACATCTGGTAGGAGTGAGGAGTAGGCCACATGGACGTAGGCCAGCTACACCAACTGGTGCAGGTCAATGTGAACAAGCCACCTCACATGCCCGCTCCCACAGTGCTGGTAGCAGTAGCAGTGCAGCTGGTGCTGTGCTGTCCACACCAGGACACAGCAGGCCACATGGATGTGGCCCTGGATGGTCCCAGTGGGGACACGGTTCCAGTGGACATGTGTCATTGGACAGTAGCCAATCTGTACCTCTGCCTGGTAATGCCCATGCAACCCCTGGCAGGCACAGGTCACGTGGCCATGGCCGGACACATTGAGCTGTACATCCTGGTCTGTACAATCTGCAGCTGTCAATAATACCCCTGTGTAGGCTGGACACATGGCAGAACTGTGTGCACACACACACACACACACACACACACACACACACACACACACACACACATGCACACAGCAGAAACATCTGTAGGGCACCGCAACACCCACATGCATGACTACCACACATGTCCTATCAGAGAACCGGCACTAACCCACACACATGATGTCATCCACTGGTGCAGCCTATGCCCCTGGCAAACATTATCACCCTGTGCATATGATGATGCCTGTGCCGCATCCCTGTCATCCACTCCATCGGTGCAGGGACATGCTCATATGGTCTGATGCACAGGGTGAACAGAATAGTGAGAAGTGTATATTACATTTGTTGTCTACTGTTGACATGCACCAGACATACCATGTAGTACAGGTTTAGAATGCATTGTTATATGTTCACAGTATGTGTCTTGGTAACAACAGTAACAACATTTGGTAATGATTCCCTTCTTTCCTCTAAGGTCTAATTGCATGTGCCATTACGTTACAGTGTTTGCAGCTAGAGTGCATTGTTGTATGTTCACAGTCTGTGTCTTGGTAACAACAGTAACAGCATGTTGGTAATGATGCCCTGCTTCCCTCCTTAAGGTCTACTTGCATGTGCCAATAAGTAGCAGTGTGCAGTTTCCCATGTGTAAATGTGGTGTACTCACAGGCATGTATGGCAATACCAGCATGCTATACGTAGCCTCAACTTCACTGTTAGAAAGGCTACCATTCCACAGATGCCCACACATCTACTGATCCAGATGCATGTGAACTGTTCAATAGGCTACAGTGGCTAGAGATGTGACATCCATATTGGGTTACATCACAGGTATGGTGACATGGTGCGGGGGGTTTACACAGCGGTCTGGCTGATGTCAATGTTAGAGGCCAGTTGATAGCATGAGGCCTCACTGTGTACCAGTAATACACTGTCACATTACAGGATGAGAACACGCGCAGACATACACAGAAACACACAGTAACATGACCACACTCACGGGGTCAACAACACTATAACGCACACTTGATAGTGTTGAAGTGAAGACCCCTGCCTATGTGGTAATCACCTTCACAGTACTATGTACCCACATGACACGACACAGAGAATGAACATGTACAGGTAGCCAGTAAGGCTGAGACCGATGGCATCAACAGGGTAGTAGACTGCATCACCATGATGGGTTAGGGATCCTGTCTGTTCTGTATGGTAGCATACACCCTCACTCCATGCACCAGACAGCCATACATAAATACACACAACACACACACACACACACACACACACACACACACACACACACACACACACACACACACTGTGGAGTCCACAAATGTCATTCACATACAGATAGCTGACATGTGTGTGATACACACACCACCCCTGCCTATGTCTTGTTTTTTACACTGCAGTATGTACAGATCTCTACAACAGTGTACAGGGGTGTGTAACAATTGGGATGTATTCCCCACAATACGTGGCATATATGGTCACACAAGCAAACACACATGGCAGTACTGTGAATCATACACCTGCTATATGATGATACGTCTTGTGAAAAGACAGACCAAACCACGGATACCTTGCTCGAGCAAACCAAAAAAGGAATACAGTTGAATGAAAGCAAACAGTTAAATAACTGTTGAAAAAGCCAAACAATCACCTTAACGTCGCTTTATTTAAAATGTTTTCGCCTTGCTTAATAGCTTAGCTTCATCAGAGGAATGTAGAACCAGTTTCAAAGTGCAACTTATAAATACAAGAGGAAATGATGTCATAACAATACATCTTTTCTTAAGAACATATTACATGACAAAATACAAACTGCTAATAATTAGTGTTTACATAGAAAAATGCTTCTAATACATAAATATTCAATGATGTCTGACAGACATGCATCTGTATTAGCCGCATTATGTGTACCAACACTATCTTTGTCAATTGTGCTGCTATATGCACACGGGAGGACGTAAGTGTTACAGGTGTCAAGTGATGTACCGTCAGTAACACCCTGACCGCTGTGTAGGTTGTATGTCTTCACCTTCAGGTAACAGTAACATAGCATACTGTTTGCACATGTAATGGTAGGACGGCTTGTGACACACCTGTGAGCTGTCCTCAGCAAACATCCATCTGCAAAGGTGGACCACCACTTTATGTACACACATCCATACATACCTGATGTACATCCTACCGTACTGTCAGTATTTCACCATATACAGGTGTCAATGATGGGGCTGCATTGCAACTGCATGTTGTAGTTAGACACAGATGAATGACATACATCAGCTACTGCACATGCATGGTAGCTGCATGCACACCACTACATGTACATGTGAGTTGGTCCTACATTTCTGTCATGTAGCCATGTTTGTATGCATTGCAATTGGTGGACATGTGTGATGACATACATGACACATGGACTGTTGTATGATATGTTGGTTGTCATGGCTAACTGTTACAGAGGGAATGCTACCTCAGTCAACATTGCTACCTTATGTACTGTTAGCATTCAACAGCCATGGACCTACCTTCCATGTGCATGTGTGTGGTTACTGTAGCCACTTGTCTGTACAGAGGACAGCAAAAGCTTTGCTATGTACATACGCATCATATGCATTGTGTGTGTGTGGGCCATGTACATATTCACTGCGATTAAATGTATGTCATATCTAAACATGAGTGTTTTCTGGTGTACAGCGACAGTCATCTGTTAAAGCTGTGTAAGACCAAGGGCCCCTGTTATGTGTAGAGCCAACCTGGTTATGAACTGTGGTATCATTGCATTGCATACCACATGATGGAACCCTGTCAGTACATGTGTAGTCTGCACAGTTGCTGTAGACCCATGTACAGTCCACTGGTCATGAGTAACATGGTGGTGTGGTAATGTATGGATGTGTGTTGCTGGTCCAAGAACATGGTGATGTCCGGGGACTACATAGTAGACTGTGGCATGTACTACTGTGATCTGCACCTGAGACATGTGTGATGGCTCTTGAGTGTGTACTGGTCAGTACATGTGAGTTGCCTTCATGTACGTGGGGACAGTAACATCTGGAGCGGTCCGTCACGGTCTTATGGCCCACATGTCTGTATCTGAGGTATACGGTGGTAGTGCTATTGTACACAACTGTGCCATATGCCAGGTGTTCCTCACTGCAGAGATGTCCGTATTCCCCATTGTTGGATCTGGATTGTCAGCTGTGATCACGAACGCTACACAACTAGCACTGACGACCGGTGTCAGATGTGTGCAGTGCAGTGTTCGTGCTAACAATGTTCACTATCGACACAATGTGCCCTTCCGTGTTTAGAATCCGTGTACACACAAGACAGCCCTTCGCTACTACGAAGTGTGTGAGCATGCCCAGTACGCTGTTGTGTAGATGGACACACAGTACATTCCAAACTGTGCCCTTCCGTGTTTATAATCCGTGTGCATACAAGACAGCCCTTCGCTACTACTAAGTGTGTGAGCATGCCCAGTACGCCGTTGTGTAGATGGACACACAGTACATTCCAAACGGATGTGTGCTACTACGTGTGTGAGCATGCCCAGTGACACCTTGTGTTGGTTATGTGCCTCTGTGTATGGGCATGACCATTGAAACCTGTATAGCGATAGTGGTCATCCAGGCAACAAATGTCCATACCCCACGTCAGGATGGATTCCTACATTGAACACACTGGGACTGTCTTGAAGGGTGTACTGTCTGTGGTGTGCCTCGTATCCATATAGTGTTGTAATAGTGCTCCATAGATAGGCAGTTGTCCTGCTCACACCACTGCCGTGTGTTTGTCTACATCTACCTTGGGACAGTAATATGCTTTTAGACTGCTCCCTATCCATACAATTCCCTAACAGCGTCTTTGCCTTTGCTGATGATGTCATCCACCTAGAAGTATGCCTCTGGGAGTGTTGTGTTCCAGTAATCTCGGTAGCGCGTTCTGTAACTGCATAATGCTATAGTGTGATAAGGTAGTTAGGTGTATGTTCGACTCCCAACCCTGCCAAGTGTGTGTGTGTGTGTTTCCAGCTGCCTGGGGACAGAGTAATGCTTTTAGACAGCTCCCTCTCCATACAGTCCCTATTCACATCTTTGCCATTGCTGATGATGTCATCCACCTAGAAGTATGCCTCTGGGAGTGCTGTGTTCTAGTAATCTCGGTAGCATGTTCTGTAACTGCGCAATGCTGTAGTGTGATAAGATAGTTAGGTGTATGTTCGACTCCCGGCCCTGCTAAGTGTGTGTGTGTGTGTGTGTGTTTCCAGCTGCCTGGGGACAGAGTAATGCTTTTAGATGGCTCCCTCTCCATACATTCCCTATCGGCGTCTTTGCCTTTGCTGATGATGTCATCCACCTAGAAGTATGCCTCTGGGAGTGCTGTGTTTGAGTAATCTCGGTAGCACGTTCTGTAACTGCGTAATGCTGTAGTGTGATACCGTAGTTAGGTGTATGTTCGACTCCCGGCCCTGCCAAGTGTGTGTGTGTGTGCGTGTGTGCGTGTGTGTGTGTGTGTGTGTGTGTGTGTGTGTGTGTGTGTGTGTGTGTGTCTGTGTGTGTTTCCAGCTGCCTGGGGAAAGAGTAATGCTTTGCCTTTACAGATGATGTCATCCACCTAGAAGTATGCCTCTGGGAGTGCAGTGATGCTGAAACTCAGTAGCGTGTTCTGTTACTGCGTAATGCTGTAATGTGGTAGACTAGACAGGTAGGTGCTCGATTCCACGGCATGGCAGGTGTATGTGTTTGGCAGTTATACCCTATGTGATATCTGTGGGTGGATAGCTGCGGGATGTGTTTAGTGCGTTTTGTTGCTGACCTATATAGTGTCCACAGCCCGCATATTCTGCCAAGACACTGGGTTGTCAACACATACATTCGCCAACAGGTCTGGTGAGTAAATGTCGGCAGCCCTACACTTACCCTTAATACAGTCTGACCCGTGTGACACAACAGAACACACATACCTTGATAGTAACAACACTACATGATGCAGGAGGCGCATGTAGTTTCCTTTTCATGCCTGTCTAATGCCTTGCTGTCATGTGGACGGCTGTTGTGATATAAATGCAATATCTACATATGTGTGTACATTTATATGTGTGTATGTATATCTATGTATATATGTATACAAATAATATATATGATATATGTGGATATGGAGAGATAGACATAGATATAAACATATATGTCTGGGGACATCAGTACTATTGAATGTATGTGCTGGACGATCTGTACGTGATAACCTGGGATGTATGTATATCTGCCATGGCATAGTGGTAATGCACATCGTCTGTTGTGTGCAGGGTCCCGGGTTGTAGTCATGTAGACACCAGTTATTTTGTTGCTGGGAAGACCATGGGACATCAAATATGGTGATAGTAAGGCACCTGTTACCAGTTGTGTACGGATCTGAGCGACACTAAGCAGTGGTTATTAATTTGGAGGTTCAGTATGGGTCATATAACTATTCATTAGAAGACTATACTATGCAGATGAGATTGACAATAGTGTATCCCATTTATCCCCAGGGTGTGATGCAGATACCTGGAGTGTATGAGTGTAGTTAGCCAGGTGCAGGGCTCAAATATAGTTGATAGCATGGGAGGGGGGGTCAGGCATACTGTACGTACATTTCAGAACTGTGTCTCGGGAGTGCCCCTGCCTTAGCATGCCTAAGATAGGGGTGTGCCTATACTTGCCTAGTGACATTGGGAGGGACAACAGCAGTGGTGGGGTTGTCAGGGTGTACAGGCTGCACAAACAGGTGATGATCAGCAAAATCAGCAGATGACACGGTCATCCTGCACCTGAACAGTACGGTAATGTAAGCAAGCATCATACACACAGGTTTCTTCCGCACTCTACACCACCGGTGTATACCTGCGGGGACATTTCATGACACAATCCAACCAAATGAGTAGGGCTGCAGCAGGCAACATAGACCATCATGTGCAGGAGGCTGAGGGCAGTGAGGATGTGTATGCTGCCAAACATCCATTACTGGGGTGACATAAGACTTTATAGACCCAGGGTGACTTACCAGGGGCTACATGAGCTGGGGATGGTGGAGCACTGTGGGGTGGACAGAGACCTCCTACAGCGGCTTGTTGACCTGTGCCTGCCACACCTGACACATCAAACAGGCCGAGGGAAACCCATCACAGTGGACACCTTGGTATGTGTTGGCCTGGGTATACTAGCCACAGGTACCTCACACAGCACAACTGGGGATGTCATGGGGATCTCACAGGCATCTGCATCCAGAGTACTGCGCCAGTTCACAGACGCCATGTCAACACCTGCTAGTGAGCACGTACATGTCCTCAACACACGTGATTAGTAGACCAGCAATATGCATCTCTTCAACTACATGGATGACTACCCTGGGGTACTGGGTGCTATAGCCTGCACACACATACACATCAGAGCACCACCCGGTGAGTGGAGTAGGGCCTACAGTCACTGCAGGGGCATACTCTCCAACAGCTAGGCCATATGCGATGGCCAGGGCATTACATTGAATGTGTGTGCTGTCTGCCCTGGAAGCTATGATGATTCTGATATATGGCTTCTAACACAGCTGTACCACACCTTTGCCAATATGGACATCCCCTACAGTGTCCTAGTGGGGGATGCTGGGTAACCAGTGGTGTCGTGGCTGATGACACCCAGAAGCAATGCACACACACCTGAACACTCGCACCATAATGAGGCAGATGCACAGGCATGACATGTAATTGAGCATGTGTTTGGGATTCTCAGTTCACAGTTCTGGTATCCAGACACATCCGGTGGAGCCCTGCAGTATTCACTAGCTACATGCACACAATATGTTATGGTATTTGCTATGTTACACATTCTGATCCTGCAGTAACGGTTGCTGCAGGAACAGCATGGGGCAGGGCCACATGGCCCAACACCACTGCCAAGGCCTGTACAGGCACAGTGCGACTTGGAGAAGGAACTACCTGAGCAGGGCACAGTCGGCGAAAGGCCGTGCACAGTATGACCTGCCCTTGGCAAAGAAGAAACACAAGGCATATGCACTGACACAGTAGGTACCCACGGATGTCACCTCTCTGACCCACACACAGTATAATGGATGCCAAACATGACACTTCCTGTGCTTGGCCATGTATAGGAGGTGCACTGTGTGCATCTGACATAGGCAGCCCTCTAGCACCGTCCTCAGGTCCAGAACACCCCCAGGGTACGTCTATCGACCTAAAAATTGGCAGTTGTATTAGAATGTGTATTTAGCCATTGCTATGGTATGTATGTGAGCATACAAGAGACTTTGGTGGCCGACTGTTAGGGCAGCAGACAGTACACGTCCATAATGGCACCATGACATCTGTAGCACATACAGGGGTCACAATGGTAGCCAGTATAAACAGGGTGTGCTAAACCACTGCAGATTATGGGATGAACATCATGTGTGTCCATACAGCCCGCACACATTCCATGCAGCTGGACAGGTGTGGACCACTACAGACAAATGATATACAATGGCCTATGGATATGCCCAATGAATGACCCCAATGCCCAAAGACACACACAGACTACAGCAGGCCAGGTGGTTTGATGTAGGTTGTGAAAGCTAGGACGTCCAACACCACTGTGCTGGTATTTCACGCTGGGATCTGACGTACACTGGTATCCCTCCAACCGGCAATTTAGGTAGGTCCACACACTGACATGGAGTACCTGGCATACCAGTACAATAGCGGCAGATGTGTACAACTGTCAGCTGTGCCCCCATCCAACCTACACATGTGAGAGTCATGTGCACCACCCACGGTGCTGTGTAGGACTATGGATGCAGTTGGATGTCCCCCCATGCTATGCAGACATGTAGTAACTGTCAATGCCACATGACCATTAGCTACCCTGCAGACACAGCATGACACCTGTCTCTGTAGAACAGAGGGGTCGGCAACACAGTACTGACTATTGGGACATGTGACACATGCGATACAGTTGTCCATACTTGGCATGCTCACACACATGATGGTATGATGGTAATGTCGGTCGACAACATGCGTAACAGTCATACTGGGCATGCTCACACACTGACACACAGGACGGCCAGGCATGCATACACCAGTGGTCCGGACATATCTGCCAGTACATTGCTATACTGTTGGATGACTGCACTGCATGGTGTGTGTGTGGTCTATTGTCTGTACATATGCCATGGTCTATTGTTAATACAAATAAGCTATGTGCTGTGCACAGGGTACTGCTACCAACACGTGAATAGGGCAGTTCTTTGTTTGTGGACAGACCAACGCCTTTGGATATGGACTGGGTAAGGCACATTCCAGCAGGTGGGAGCAGTTGTGCGTGGGTTTGCACAGTGTTAAGCACTGCTGATCTCTGGTTACAGCACCTTTTATCCATTTAGACTCCACATTTCTTTGACAGTGCACTACTGGCATACTGGTAGACAAACACGCTTACAGCCGCTTGCTCACCAACATTTCTGCTTACATTTGTCACTCACGCTGGGTGACTGCGATCCCTTGTGATGCATATTACATTGGACTACATGACTACAGTATCAGGTACGTCTAACCATTTGGCGATGGCAGGTGTTCAGCTGTACGAACTCAGTGGCCTGTCCAGTGATGTAATCATATTATATGCATGTTCCTCATACGATCTGCTCCCATCTGCCTGATACATGGGTACCGATACTCTGCAATATTGACATGTGAATATGATTTTGTTAACGCAGCTGTCCGGCGAGTCATGCTACCGCATACCTACTGTACATTTTCCACCTTTCAGATTGCACAACTGGAGACTGTAGGAATGACACCTTTCCCACTTTGCATGGGACAGTCCCTCATTAGGCATATGTCATGTGACGATACTCTAGCCATTGCAACTGTCCTGATTAGGGGACATTCTCATATTCTACGTGTCTGTAGTGGGTGCTTGTTACAGGTCTTATATACCTGACATGTCAATATGTTATATGTAGTAGCATAAGCAACTTTACAGGTGCTAGACTACGCTTTGATTTGTGCAGATATGTATATTGCTGCACTATGCATGGCTGTAGGTATGTTCTGCGCTGGTACATCTGACATTTCTGCAGAGCAGGTCCCACTTTGGCCATTCAGACTGGTGGTGGCCCTATAGATCCTATATGTAGATGTATATTGCTGTACTATGCATGGCTTTAGGTATGTTCTGCCCTAGTACGTCTGACATTTCTACAGAGCAGGTCCCACTTTGGCCATTCAGACTGGTGGCGGCCCTATAGATCCTATATGTAGAGCTATCACATGTGTCAAGGCAACACATACCCACAGCCAGTTGTGAACTGACTACTTCAACGGTTTGCATACGTTAAAGTTATTCTTGTAGCATTATAATTGCTAATACTGTTTCCTATTACAGGTAGCTGTTTCTGATACAACAATTTAATTTCTGACACCACTACACACAATATATGGCCTCCTTTCCCGAACTCACAGGCCATGTGCCATAACATACATTTTGCAGGACACAACTGCCCAGATGGGTGTGTCACTCACAGGCGTATGGGTGTGGAGCCATCTATTATGCTATCATCTACCTGAGGTGGTCATCAAATTATGCACTTTCCATCACTAGCAGACCTCACATACCAATGGGGGAGAATGAACACTGTATCAGGAACACTGCATAACACCCTGTGGGACACTTTTAGATGACTGGTTCTATTAACCAGACACATTGACAGTCACAGAGCATATGTATTCATTCAAGTTTGTCGAGGTACATGCCGTTTATGACTCGTACATGTCATCTGTCATAACCTGTATTCCGCCACCTGTCCACCTAATATCACTAGTTCTGGCAGTGTTTATTTGGACTTTGTTACATTCTGATTGATAACTATGGACGTCCATGCTAATCGGGTACATGGCACTGATTTGGTCTCTATGTATTCCCATGATGGTTTACAGTATATCCGGTATATGTGCTCTTCAGGTTTGGGACGTATAGGCGTCTGCTATGCCCACATAGGAATATTAATGACTTCCACTGGGCGGGCGTACTACATCTCTGCCAACCAGCACCTGCACACTTAAGCCCATTATTGCATACCCATATTCCACCTACCTGGCACCCCTCTACAGCACTCATGACATATACTTACTGTTAGCGCAGCTGGGGTTTGAGCACACCCCTACACATTGCCCACTCTCCCTGTCTCGGGACACATGTCGTACGTTTTGTCAACCCATGTATTATCACACTTGCACAACCTACTGTTCCATGTACACCTACATGCTGCTCACATCGATGACACCAGGTTGACACATACACTGACTTTTTGGGGTCCCGTAAGGGACACCATTATCCATGTTTAAAGTGTAGACCTTGCAGATCTCTCCAACTGCTACTTTCCTGCCAGTGTGTTGGACAGCAGCAGTGTAATAATCTTTACTGCCTGTCTGTATGTCTGACCGGCCTAGCTGGGCGGTGTGGGGGGTACAACGTTTATTTATTGGACCTCCCAGTCACATATGCCCGGGCTGTATATATGTTACCCCTAATTGCTGTAAAGTAACCTAGTTATGTACATGTGTATATCTACAATGACATATTTGTTTTGTGTGTATATGTATATATCAATACCTGTTGTTTGTGTATATATATATATCTATCTATATATATCTTTAGTATATCTTTGTGTGGGTATATATATATATATATATATATATATATATATATATATATATATATATATATATATATATATATCTGTATAAATGTATATGTGTATATATATATATATATATATATATATATATATCTATATATATATATATATATATATATATATATATATCTATATATATATATATATATATATATATATATATATATATATATATACGTTTTCATCTATATATACATCTGTGTGTCCGTTAACCTATACATTTCCCGGACATAGACACTTACACATGCGTATTGGGTTTTATCTCTGCTTCAACAGCATACTATTGCCTTAGTCATTATGACACCGACACTTCACTCCGATGAACTTGTAATCAGTATACTGCACGTTATACAGTGGACAGATGTTGCACGTTTTTCATGTCTGGGGTGCCGCTGAAAAGTGTGATGTGATAGTGTCATTCGACCTTTTACTTGTATGCGCAGCCTGTTATTCCTGCTACTGTGTTTGTTTCTGTGCACATTCATATTATTAATGTTAATAGAATGAGTGTTTGTGTTACTGAGATTGTACGTCAACATATTGATGTCTGCATGTAGTTGTGTCTTTCTGCTTTTCACGGTTTGGGGTTGTCACAGAAGAACTCCGTTCCGCTCATGGGTGGCATTTAGGTTTTACGCGCCGGGCTGCTTGCCTTGACGCAAAACATCCGACAACGATACGCCCATTCACGCATGTCTCCATGCAGACGATGCTCTATCTGGGAATCGCACCTACGTACTAGGTGACCTCCACGGGCAGCTCCATTGCAACCGGCGCAACATACCCTAGCACTCCTGTGTCCATAATCGCATATCCATAGTTTCTCCAGCACACCCGTGTTGAGGTTCCACGCATACCAGCCATTATACACCTGTTATCGCAGCCATGACACACCTTTACACATTGTCCTCTCCAGAGCGTTGGGGTCCTACACACATTTTGTACCGCCTCGTGTATTCACAGGCTCACCATCCATTCATATTTGCACATGCCTTTCCTGGTGTTATGGATTACGAACGATTTGCGGGTTACAAGTGTAGGTCGTCGCAACATGTACTACATTCTGTCTGTTTATTGACATAGCACTTCAACGATGTTATGGCCACTGGTATAACCATGCCTCTGGTGTGAATAGCGGTGCTCTACTCACACTTTTGCAGCTTTATCTGACATACACTGCGAGCACTTTATAATTCCTTACTTGCTCTCGATTCTCTTCACAACCCTTATGTTTGCTTTCATCTTTCGGCGTTCCTTACATATATATATATATATATATATATATATGTATATATATATATATATAGATATATAGATATATATATATATATATATATATATATATATATATATATATATATATATATACATATATATATATATATATATATATATATATATATATATATATATAATTGCATATTTCTGTTATGTCTGTGGATATTTATCTATGCACACATCTATCTATCTATCTATCTATCTATCTATCTATCTATCTATATAAAAGTTACAGCTGTACAAGACTATTTCATTCATTTATAGATACAATGAATATTATTCTAGACATCAGTTATAAATTCACTACAGGTATGCAATAGTCCTGTCAACAGATGTGACAGTCGGTTGGTGTACTTATGTGTACGGACCTCTGTGATACTCGGGGATTCGTTTCTATAGTGACAGGGACAAGACTATGACAACTCAGGGACAATCATGGACACTAATACCATATTAGTACTATTAACTTGGAACGTGTTGACAGATTCGTAATACTACTAATTTTCTGCAGTTAAATGAGTCTATTACTCTTCATTGTTGTAAGTAGTCATTCTCTTTCAACACCTTTCCTCCAAAGGTCACTGGCTTTGTGAGTGGTTAAGAGGCTGGCCAGTTATTGTGCGAATGCTCTGACCATTGGTGGGGTTGACATTGTCATATGTACAGGTTGGGATATATTCTGGGGACTAGGGTTGCCACATTTTCAAATGGCCAAAGTGGGACATTTTCGGAACACACATCAGATTTTACAGGCCAACACATACCCACGGTTAGTACAAAGGATAGAACTTTACTTTTTTGCCTAAATAAAAGCTTATTCGTGTAGCGGTTTAGTTGCTTATTCTGTTTCTTGTAACATTTAGGTATTTTAGATACAGAAATAATTATTTTATGCAACTATTACATAACATATGGGACATAATTATATCTCAGGACATTTGCCATTTTTAATATTTTTTGTCAGGACAAAACTGCCCACTGAGGGATTGTCCCTCACAAGGTGGGACAGGTGGTAACCCTACTGGGGAAACCAGATTGTTTAGGCCAACACATAGCCACGGTCAGTGCAGGTTTAGAACATTCATTAGTTTCCTAGCTGTGAGCCTATACCTTTAGCACTTTAGTTGTTTGCCTGTTTCTTGTACGAATTACATTTATTCTATCGTGACGTGATTGCTTTAGGCGACTGTTACATGCAGTATGGTACATAGTTATTTCCTACAATCACAGAACATTTGGCATTGTATCATTGTTGGTCAGGTCACACCTACCCACACAGTAATTGTCCCTCACACAGTGGATCAGGGGGTATCCTGTTTACGTCAGTGCCTTCATCACCCTTATTCCATGTGCCACTATGCGAATGTGTGCAATATATTCTCTCGCTTATTCGTGTCGGGACACGTGCGTCACGGGCAGGTGTTTGATCCTGGGTAGTAGGTTCTGCATGACCATCTAGGGCTGGACAGTCTCGTGCACCACTACTGCACATTCCAACTTCTTGATACCCATTCTAATGTTTACACAGGTTACTTATCCCATGAGGGATATTCAAAAATTTAACAAGACCGATAATAACAAGACCGATACCGACCATTCTTCTGGCATTCCGAAAATGTGCTGGGGGTTTTACATGCAAGAGATACATAGTTTGCAATCCTGAAACTGCCTAGGGTGACACTACCTACTACTTATGCGTAGTGGTCACTATGTGTAGATGTGGCTGCGCCAAACTAGTAGGCCAAGTATGGCTGGATTTGGTGGACGTTCAGGTATGGGGGTGGGTTGTGTGCTGCGGAGGGGATGCTGGGTAGTCCATTATGCATCCAGGTGTGTTGCATTTTATATGGCCAGTTCCATCAGGACCAATCTGTGGGTATGTGCCGGTGACATTTCTGTACATTTGTATCGCACATTTTAATATTCATATGTTTGTGGGATTGTGTTCTACAGTATGGCTTGTCTGGTTGTATTGCAGATGTGTATACATGTAGTTTGTGTTTCTTTCTGCTTCACCCGCTGCTCCCTCATACACCTCCAGTTCACCTATTCTGCATACGACACAGTCTCGCCTTTGAGGATTATACCATTACCCATCCCCCCCACACACATATTCCTGACACTCCATCCATCACTGCTTTGGTTGATGGCCCATGACACGGTCAAGGTAACACATTGCATACCCTACATATGTCAGGTACCTGTATGGTTGTATGGACTACCCTGCCATGTTTGACCTTCCACATGCTATACCTCACGCACATAGGTACACGCCCATACTTAACTTTCATGACATGGTTGGTATACCTGGGTAATACCCGTTCAACTGTGACACATCCTGACAAGTACGGCTTGGACCGCAGATGTGCGGATTTTAGCCAACTGTTCTAATCATTGGTAGGATGCCACCTTTTCCCATGTCCAGGATGGGATATATTCCGGACACATATCCGATTGTACTGGACAACACGTACCCACAGTCAACGCTACGGATAATACTGTTACTTTCAGCCTACATGTTGCCTTATTGTTGCAGCAGTTTATATGCTCCTTCTGTTTCGTTTACATGCTTATTCTATTTCCTGTCACATATGGTATGTTAAATACGGACATACCTATTGTATGTGACTATTACATGCGTTGTGGGATATAATTCGGTCATACGGTCGCTAGATATTTACATTTATCGTGTTTTTTGTTATGGACACATCTGCCCAGCTGTGTACTCTCCCTCACAATATGGGTCAGCTGGTGACTCTGACCATTGGGCTTGACGTACCTATTGGCGGCGCGCCAACATATGATGCGTTTCACTTCCACTTGGTATAACTATCTACACTGCATTGGACTATGGGCACACGGTTTTCAATGTCATTTGTTCGAGGGATAGGGACCCGTTATTCCCTACCGTGCATTTGTGTTTGCTTCTTCATTTTGTGTTCGCAGGAACTGTCTTGCATGCTTTGCATACGTTTCAGTATCCACGGACACCGACAGATGTGATTACTACTGCTTGCAAATTGTTATATGCAAGCATTTTAGGTTGCACATTGACAGCTGACATTTCCACGCCTCCGTGCAGCACTTCGGCATGCCCTATGCACTCGTGCTCCTCTCCTATGCACGTGGCTGTGGCGGCAGCGCACCTTCATTAATATGCATTTGGCACTACTGCGCCATCTTCACGCCACACGGTCGGCACAAGCCTAACGCCGGCCTTGCTCCGAGCTTCATGAATCCCGGGGATAGTCCTTTTATCTTTGCAAACAAACCCATTTTCATTGGAGACCCGAGAGGAAAAGCCCCAACAAACAAAAGTAAAGATAAAGTGACAATATACAAATATTAAATAACAATCACAATACAATTGTAAAAAAGAAAACATTTTTAACTATTTGCATTACATTGATAGTAATGACACTAACAAACTTGTATTTGCCCTTTTCAGTGGAGACCCAAGGGGAAAGAGCCCCAGCAAACACAAGCAAAGATAAATATACAGGACAAAAACTATTAAAAATAACAATGCAAATTATAAAGAGAAAAACAAAAGAAAAAATTATGGACATTAAGGATTGCACTGATAGCAGTGGTCTAAATTTACTAGATATAACAGTAAAAACAAAAAGATAATCGTTCAAAAGAAGGAAAGTGTACAGACACTGATAGGAGGTGGGGAGAAAAAAGATGAACATTGTGGAGAATGGGAGGGGGAGAGGAAAGGAGGGCGCTACAGTAGTAGAGTTGAAGGTTTAGGAGGTTAGTTTAAGCAGAAGTTACTAACAGAGAAAGAAAGTTAGGAGATGCAACAGGTTATACAGTAGGACAGACTGAGACTATGTGTGGTCAAGGCAACGGCATAATTTCAAGTTTAGTAGGTGGGATTTAAGCTCCTTTTTAAAACAGGGAAAGGAAAGGTTGGATCTAATATGGAGAAGCAGTTTGTTCCAATTTAGTGAGACAAGAGTGTAAAGTAGTTTATTTATCTTAATGTTTTAATTTGGTAGCGCAGTGTAGTTTTATGTAGTTTATTTATCTTAATGTTACTTTATCTAAATTTATCTTAATGTTTGTATTAACAACAATCTATTTCATTTCTAGTTGTTAACTGTATGTCTGAGCTAAGCCAGAAATTGATGTGGATGGATCAGTGTCATTAGTCTAGTTAACCAAAACATACAAATAAAAAAAATCTCCTGAAAAAGAAGGGTTTCCAAAGGGAGTTGATTTGCTGGTACATGACAACAGCTGCAGAAAGTATTATGTTATATCTGCTGACCTTGCACTTGGCTACAGAAAGATCTAAAAACAAAAATAATGAAGCATTAAGACTACAATGTGCAAAAATGCACTTTATCAGCTATCAAAGTCAAAATAAACCAAGCTGCAATAAAATCTGTTCAGTGGTTCCTTAACTTCTGTTCTAAGAGAAGATACAGCTATCTTCTTGTCTGTGGGAGAACTTCCAGTACTTTCTACTCACTGTTCCGTAAAGTGAAACATTCTAAATAAAAAAGACAGTAACCTAGCTGTGCCTTCAAAGGCTGAGGACTGCTATGCAGCAGTGCTGAGTATTACAATTCATGCTTAATGGAAACATTTTATATGAATTACTTTATAAGTGCTGTTTTTTTAAGGTGAAGTTATTACCCTATCTACAGTAACAACCTCCCCCAAAAAAAGCATTTATCAGTATCACTGTCTTGCAGCTTAGACTGGTAAAATGTTCGCTATAATGTGTTGCACCTTGTAGAATGAACTCCCCAACATCTGCTGCAACATACATCATTATCTGTTTCTACAGCTGATACCCTACAGTTACTTGCAGATCCTTTTATGGTAAACAGGGTCACAAAGTAAACATATTACACACTTTATGCTATAGCCACACAAAACTAGGTATAAATATTCAAACTATTACTGGTCATGTAACTCTTTACAGGTTTTTATGTATTCGTCTAGTCATATAAAACAAAAACATTTTTTTTATACTGATACAGCTACAATAGAAGGAAGGCTTTTAAAAAATTACCTTTGGCACTGTTTCTATTGCATCTGCTCTTCTTTCCAATGCAGGAACCATTTTCTTCTTATCTTCGTTAGCAGGGTGGACATCATCATGCAGAAACAGTGTCTCAAGTGCAGCCAGTGCAGCTTGTGCCTTCGCTGTTTTCTGATATGGCCCTTCACCATTGAACTTCTGCCCATCGATTTCAACCTGGTAAAATACCAAAGTAATATCTGGGAAACTTCAAATATCATGCTTTATTTATTTACATACCCTGTCTTTAGGGGAGAACCAAGGTGGTATGCATACTACCTAGATGTGCATTGGCGAGGATGCCAGGGACCTCTCTTGGTCTTTGGTTACAGATGTTACTTGGTTTCTACTAATGTATACCTTAACTGAAAAACCCTTAATCTTTTCAGAGGTTGCAGGACACTCCAACAGTTTATTGTAACCTCACAGTTCACAGGCTCATAAGTAAGTATTTGGCTAGCTGCCCTTGCAAGCCATTTTAAGCCTATGCATCCTCTCTTTGTGTGCTCAAAATAGTCTATCCCATTTGGTTATAGATTGGCCTTACTTATCCCATGACTGATAGTTATATATTACCCATAATGAGAATAAGTGGGATTATACCACAGATAGTCTGAGGAGACCCATGCATGGAATAAAGCAAATAGGAGCTGCATCTGTCCATTAGTAGTACGGGACAGTCCTGCAGTAAATTTTCTGTTTCCCATCCACAGATCTAAGTTATGCTTGAAAATGGATGGGGTGAACTTTGTTTTATGTGGGTGAGGAGTCTGTCCTACAACAGCAGTATCCTCTGCAAAATATACCTGTCTGTACAAAACCAGTCTGTTGATGTTGCAGAAGAGGTTTAGATCCCTAGACTGAGTATTTCTGATGCAATTTGACTTGTTATTGTGTAGTAAAACCATCTGTAATAAGTACGAGTATGTCTTGTATGTCAGATACAGGTCACCTCTTAGCAGTCTGTAGGATACCAAGTATAGTGACAATGCTTTCAGTCAGTCCATGTAGGACATATTGCTTAGGCCTTATATCCTTTTAGTAAGGTATTTCTGTGGGCATTCCAGTTGTTGCACGTGTCTTGACAGATACATGTCAAAGGTACCATTATATTCAATGACTGTCCCAATGAGGGCTGAGTAAAGGGGGACAATGACATCCCTAGAGCTAGACACAATACCTTTGTTTATAAGCTGTGCAATATAAATGGACTGTCTGACAACAATGGACACATGTTGGTCAAAAGTTAGGTCAATGTCCACATAAGTTCTCAAGTCCTGAGCAACCAGGTCACGTCTTAGGGATGTATTCTCAATGTGGTAGTTCCATGAGGTAGATGACTTCCAAAAGGATACAATAACTGTGGCGCAATGGTGCATTGGTTTGCATTGTCGCTTCACAACAAGAGGTTCTCCAATTCGATTCTTGGCTGGGTGCCTTCTGTACGGAATCTGCATGTCCTCCCTGCATTCGTGTGGGTTTCCTGTGAGTGTTCTGTTTTCCTCCCATGTTACAAAGACATGCATCTGCAGCATTTCTCCCCATGCCTCCACTGAAAATGTACTCATTCCTTGACTTTCCTGGTAAACAAATTTAAATAAATAACGCATTTTTGGTATTTAGTTTCAGACCATGATTTTGACATCAGTTTTTCTGAACTCCCTGCCATATCTTATATTCCCATAAACAGGCATATATGTAAAGAAATGCATTTTGCTAGTCTGATTATAATCCTTACTTTTGTTGCTAGAATACCTATTTCTTAAAAATATATTTCTCAGTATTACATTGTCATTTCAATCTGTGTTGGAATTTTCACTTTGCCTTCAATACATGTGTGTGTGTGTGTGTGTGTGTGTGTGTGTGTGTGTGTGTGTGTGTGTGTGTGTGTGTGTGTGTGTGTGTGTGTGTGTGTGTGTATATGTGTGTGTGTATATGTGTGTGTGCACAAGTGCACCCGCTTAAATTTTATAATTAATTATGCAAGTCACTTTTCATACTGTATCAAAAACAAAAGTATTTACATCACTTAATGTCTTCTAATGGATAGATGCAAAATTTCTCCACAAGACACACCTGAAAAAAGGCCATGTCCAGTCAGAATTATTTTCCAGTAACATCAAAG